>NW_027176263.1:16714873-16727373 GCF_023349555.1 Cebidichthys violaceus
TCGTTAGTCACGTGAGTCTCTAGTCACGGGAATCATTAGTGTTGTTAGTCATGTGAGTCTCTAGTCACGTGAGTCATTAGTGCCATTAGTCACGTGAGTCTCTAGTCACGTGAGTCATTAGTGCCATTAGTCACGTGAGTCTCTAGTGACGTGAGTCACTAGTGTTGTTAATCACGTGAGTCATTAGTGTCATTAGTCATGGGAGTCTTTAGTCACATGAGTCATAAGTGTTGTTTGTCACGTGAATCATTAGTGTTGTTAATCATGGGAGTTTCTAGTCACGTGAGTCATTAGTGCCGTTAGTCACGTGAGTCATTAGTGCTGTTAGTCACGTCAGTCTCTAGTCACGTGAGTCATTAGTGTTGTTAGTCACGTGAGTCGTCAGTCACTTGAGTCATTAGTGTCGTTAGTCATGTGAGTCAATAGTGTCGTTAGTCACATGAGTCATTAGTGTCGTTAGTCACGTGAGTCTCTAGTAACGTGAGTCTCTAGTCACGTGAGTCGTAAGTGTCGTTAGTTATGTGAGTCTCTAGTCACGTGAGTCATAAGTGTCGTTAGTTACGTGAGTCTCTAGTCACGTGAGTCGTAAGTGTCGTTAGTTACGTGAGTCTCTAGTCACGTGAGTCTCTCGTCACGTGAGTCGTAAGTGTTGTTAGTTACGTGAGTCTCTAGTCACGTGAGTCTCTAGTCACGTGAGTCGTAAGTGTCGTTAGTTACGTGAGTCTCTAGTCACGTGAGTCGTAAGTGGTTTTGTTTCCTTTAACCTAATTTGCTGTGAAGACGGAGGTTTATTTTGAAAAGACACTATGATGTAACTTCTGTAAACTGACACAGTGTTCCTGACGTCTCCATGGTGTGAAGATTAGATCCACTGACCAACGAGTGCAACAAACAGAGTTCACTCTGTCGTGTGGGAAGGTGTAGGGGCTGGACACACACAGTTACAGCGAAGCAGTGTGTGTGTGTGTGTGTGTGTGTGTGTGTGTGTGTGTGTGTGTGTGTGTGTGTGTGTGTGTGTGTGTGTGTGTGTGTGTGTGTTCTGCTCTTCTGCAGTTGAAGTAGCTCAGCCAAATGGGGAACATAAAACCAGAGCAAGGAGCCAGGCCCTTGAACACACACACACACACACACACACACACACACACACACATAGTGGCCACACACATATCGCTAGCTCAGCCCTGGCACACACCTGCATCCACACTGCCAGCTCACACACACTTACACACACACACACACACACACACACACACACACACACACACACACACACACACACATGCAGTACTTCCATGCCCACTCTAAAACACATACATGTAGGCACGCTGTAGAAGTAATAGCAGGTACGTACAAAGAGAAGCAGATCTGAATCTATATATAAATGTGTGTGTGTGTGTGTGTGTGTGTGTGTGTGTGTGTGTGTGTGTGTGTGTGTGTGTGTGTGTGTGTGTGTGTGTGTGTGGAGCCAGCCTGTAATCCAGTGGCCTATATAAATAAGCTTTGTAGTGTATAAACAGTTTTATGAACAGGCCATCAACTGCCTTCAACATAATAAGAGAGCTGAGCTACATGTGCACCCCCTGAGCAAACCGAGCAGAGTGTGTGTGTGTGTGTGTGTGTGTGTGTGTGTGTGTGTGTGTGTGTGTCTTTTTGTGAGCGTGTACAGGAATAAACACACACACACACACACACACACACACAATGAGCAGCATGTGAGCCAAAAACAGCAGCTTTCCCCTCTCACCAGGAAGGAGTAGATGTAGCGTGGAACATGGAATCACTCGCATAAACACGAAGAGAGCCAGATCAATAAACAAGTCCTCCGTCAGCGGGCGTACAGTAGTCCGCCTGACGTCAGCGCCGCGCCGCGACAAACACTGCCTGCTGGGACGTAGCGGCGGTGTGTTTTTTATTGGTGGAACGCCGTATTGTTCTCTGTCTCTAGAAGTCATCGCGATAATCTGAGAGATCTTTTGTCTTTTCTGCCCGCTGTCTCCGTCTCCCGGTCGCCGCTGCAGCTGTCAATCAAAGTGCGGGGGCGGCGTGACGTCTCTCTCTCTCTCTCTCTCTCTCTCTCTCGGGTTATTTTTGTATTTTTTTTTTTTTTTTTACCGTCGTCTCTGCCGCGCTGGCAGTGATTTCTGTTGGTGAGTCCGCTCTTCCTCTATTTGTTCTCAAACCCACCGCTGCACAACGAGACGGCCTAACAGCTGCTGTTGTGCTACTCTCACAACGGACACCATCAATCTCATCTGCACTGTAAAAAAAAATACAACAACAAAAAGAGGTCAGAGGTCAGATTTGGAGTCTTGCGCGAAAGGCACTTCGGCAAGTTCGGGGTTAAACCAGGGGGGGGGGGGGGGGGGGGGGGGGACCAAACACCCCAAGACGTCGCCATCCTGTCCGACTGAGCAGAGGAGGGACCGGCGCCGCGATGACGTCGTCGGTACCGTTTACTAAAAGAAGCCGGCTCGGTGGTGAACGACGCGCTGACGTTGCTGACGGATTCCGGTGGTTCTGTTTTTTTGGAGGAGACCGATTTGGAAGCTGGTGGATCGTGACCCATGCCTGAAGAGAATGGGATGATATCATGACGGCAGGAAGTCTGCCGTGCGCACTACAGCGATAGAGTGGAACAGAAGGGGCATTAAGGCAAATGTAGCGTCTGGCATTTACACCCAAACTCACGACTAAAAGTGATATCTCACTCTGTTTTTTCACGAGTACGGCAACTTTATAAAAGTGCTTTTAAAAATTGCTCGACTATTATCCCTTTAAATAAAGAGGCAGGGTGATAGCAGACTAGATTTAGTCCAGCGATTCAATGCACTACTTCTGTGTGTGTGTGTGTGTGTGTGTGTGTGTGTGTGTGTGTGTGTGTGTGTGTGTGTGTGTGCGTGCGTGTGTGTGTTGTTAACATTACAATCACATTAAATCAACAGGCTCCCTCGTCAGGAATTTTCTGGGCCCATGTCTAGAGAGGAGCAACCTTCAAGTGCTCCTCGTTCTATTTGGAGCAACACAAAGCTCCTCTCTTTTTATTACTACGTCCAAAAATGTGTCAGCGTTGAAATTTATTTTTTTTTTTTTTGGGTTCCGTCTGGATTACAGACGCGCTGTGCGAACACACACACACACACACACACACACACCCACATATTTAGAGCGAGACAATAATCAGCAGTTGGGTCCGGTCCATATGGAGCTTTGCGAGCTCCTGGGTATCAAACGCAGTGCAGCCGGTTTGGCCTTTGGTGGCAGATTATTAGCTTTATTTTCCCTCCTGGTCTTTCCATGCCTCACCGTCTTACATATTATCCTGCCGCTGATGTTTTCCTGCAGCACGTGTTTACGCGCAGTAAAGCGCATTCGACATGACGACACGCAGTCCTGCTTTCACACGGCGCCGGGAGTTGAAACGCGGCGCGGTTCAAGTCCACTAAATGAAATCTTATGTCGAGGAAAAGAAAGGCAGAGCAACAATAGATTAGTGATGGCAGCCGGCGTGTGAAATCTCTTTGTAGGCTCGCCGGGAACGCGCTACACACACACACACACACACACACACACACACACACACACACACACCAAACATACTGTAATTGATTTGTTATCAATTGACTGTCCCGGATTTGCATTGACTGCTAATGTTGCAGAGAGACGTGAGCCAAAAGGGACAATGAAAAAAAAAAAACCAACACAAAGAGAGGAGGATGAAGACGAGATGGAGGAAGATGTGACACCGAGCCAGACGGTGATCGGCTGGTAAGAACACACCGGTGTGTGTTGAGGTGGGCAGCCTGAGACGATGAGCTGCTTCTCCATCAGGAGATCACAGTGTGAGGAGCCAGCATCACTCTTCAAATATGAAGATGCAAATATCTGGTAGATTAGTCTCAAGACATTTAAAAAAATATATTTCAACGCGTCCAAGTATTGATAATATCTCTGTTAAATGATCGCGAGGCTAATGCAGCGTTTCAGCCAATACTGCTCAATGAAACCAGCGGTCCATAAGAAGGATAATTCTCTGTACTGGCTGCATCTCAATTTCACTTCATCAACACTCATATCAGGGCTGATGTTCACATCGAGGACAGAGGATCCAATTCACAATTATGGAAAATCAATCGGCAAACTGGACGGCAGAAATTGTTTTCACTGTAGAAATATTCCGCAAAGGAATTAATTCTGAATTTCAGTTATAGTAAATAAATAAAAAGAGACAGAGAGAGAGAGATGTAAATGCACACACACACACACACACACACACACACACACACACACACACACACACACACACACACATGAAAACCCCTCCTTTTAGACATTATTGATGGTGTTTCTGAACGAGAGGCACCTCAGGGATTATAATCACAATTTTCATCTCACTCAGGGATTAATAGAATAAATGGTGTGTGTGTGTGTGTGTGTGTGTGTGTGTGTGTGTGTGTGTGTGTGTGTGTGAGTCTGTGTGTGTGTGTGTGTGTGTGTGTGTGGGTGGGCAGGTGTGCTGCCTTTTTGCATCACTGATCGGTACTTTCTGCCCGTACAGCTCTCTCACACACTCACTCACACACACACACACACACACACACACACACACACACACACACACACTCACACACACACACACACTCACAGACGAGGTGACGTCTCGGCTCTCCTCATTCGGAGCCGTTTGATATGTAAATATCAGCGGTGTTCTGGCCCGAGTCCGACGCTTTGTGTTCCCTCTTGAGCCTCGCAGCAGCGGAGCGGCTCTGTGGCTCTAACGCTAACGCTAACGCTAACGCTAACACTAACACTAACGCACACATTTCTTTACAACAAGCAGACATGCAGCCAGCACATCACTGAGGCAGATGCATGCAGAAAATATCAGATAGAGGGAATCTAATTTCCTGTAACGATGAAAAATATATTCCCTGAATTTTTCAATAGAGTCAGAATACAATATGTTGAGCAGGGAATCCCCCGGAAAGCAAATCAATTGAAAAAGATTTTATTAATTAACATCCCACACTGGTGTTGAATTTAAAATATTGATCACCAGTATTAAGCCGGCATATGTTAATATGGTTAAAACCTGGTGAATATGTCGTTCAGTTTAAACGTGTACTGGCTGAGTGGAGGCCTTAGATTCTGTGAGGAGAACACCAACAGAACCTCCTCCTCCTCCTCCTCCTCCTCCTCCTCCTGTTGTCATCAGGGAATGCTTTGCGATAATCGCGGCTATAAAAAAAAAAAAAACAGCAGATTTTTGTGGGGTTTTTTTGCCTTTCACATATTTACTTCACCGTGACAGTTTGGGGTCAATTAGGATGAAAGCCGGGGTCAAAGGAAAAAAAATAAATAATAGCGGCTTCAATTACAGGCGATGAAAATGGATGTGAGTTCAGCATGTGAGGAGTCTGTCCAGAGAGAAGGTCCATCTATGGCAGAGGACCGATGTCAATAACATGCTGGATTTCAAAAGCTCCATTTTTTTTTTTTTCCTTTTCAGTTTAAAATTCCAAAGAGCGAGCTCGTAATAATTCTGGTCTCACTGCTGCTCAGTTTGACGTCAACATCAGACGAGATATATAACACTGCTGTCCTATTTTTCCTCCCCTGTCTGAGTGTACAGCTGTTCCTCCTAAGACGTTCCCACACACAACGCTATTAAAGAAACCAGACGCCTGCATTATGATGTAAATCGCTCTAATAACCCAGTTTAGCTGGTGGGTGTCTGCGAGGGTGTGTGTGTGTGTGTGTGTGTGTGTGTCGGTGGGGTGGTGGGGGAGCAGAACAATAAGTTGCTTGTGCACTCTGCTCCTTCCAGCTGACGCACGGGAGATAGGGTAGTCTGTAGCGGGCATAGGTCAAAGGTCAAATGCATCTTTAATAAAAGACGATCTCCGCCTATAGCTGTCACAAATGTGAGGTCACAGCCTAAATTTAAGATTTCTGAGTTGCATTCAAAGAGCAAAGTGATGAAGTGTATGTTTCCGCTGCTCTTTTTTTTTTTTATCTTCACCCCCTTTCCAAACCCCACCCTTTCTCTGTAACGGCTAATTTAGTACAGGCGACCCGCCACCGAAAACTACTGCTAATTAAAACGCACAAGGAAGAAGAAGAAGGGAAAAAAAATGGCACTGCAACAAATAATTAGTGGCGTTAAGGCCCTTTAAATAAAAGACTTTCCCTCCGAGAGCAAAAGCAAAACCGGGCTTCTCCTTCTTATTTGATTCTTGTTCTGGGGAGAGGAGGACGGGGAACAAGGAGACATGAAGAGCGTAGAATGGTGGACTTTACCTATGAAGTCTGGTGCTGAGGTAAACTCAGAGAGGGGAAGAGAATGAAAGAGATGCAGAGCTGGGCTGCATTAAGTCGGGTAAGATGTGGCAGTGGAAGGGGGGAAACCACACTGAGAGCAGGACACATCTGCTAAGGCCACATGAGAGAGACGCACACACACACACACACACACACACACACACACACACACGCACACGAACTGACGCACGTGTTATGCAAGGACACACATTCTGTGCGCCCAATCCCAGAAAGGAGGCTACAGTTACTCCCCAGACTGAAAGTCACACACAGACATCCAGCTCAGCCACGGATCCTCCATCCGCACACACACACACACACACACACACACACACACACACACACACAGCATGGTCTCACAAGGCCACTAACACACTGACCAGTGGTACCACAACTTCAAGGTCACCCATGTGTCTTTGCTGCTGGCCAAAGTGGGTGAACTGGGAAAACGCACACACACACACACACACACACACACACACAGACTGTCTGCTTTGAATTTGGTGGATCAGCGGAAGGACAATTGGTCAGACTTGGGTTGAGCCACTACATTGTCTCACACACACACACACACACAGGCAGAGGGAGAAAGTCAAACTAAATGAAAGCAGTGTGTTTGCGTCTGTGCCAGCTGTAGAAACCAAAAGCACAGAGGAGGGTTCTCTCCGGTTTCCTCCCCATCTGGGACGACCCTCTGTTGTTGTTTGTCTGACAAGAGTCACCTCACCCGTACCCTCAAACAAGTCTCAGCCAATCACATCTCTTTCCTTAACAAGGATCGCCATGTGTGTGTGTGTGTGTGTGTGTGTGTGTGTGTGTGTGTGTCCGTATGCTCAGACTGCTACAGCAACACAACAAGGTTTGGATGGAGACCGCGGGGCGACGTGTAGGCTAGACTCCGTCACAGAGCGACACACACACACACACCTACATCAGGGTCTGACGACGGTGTAAGAACAAAACTTGACGTTGCAAAAAACACACACACACACACACACACACACACACCCATCCAGGGCAACACACACACATTCAAAATGGCAATGTGCCGATTCGAGGAGTTGATTTATCCCTCGATGGGGAAAGAACCATTTATGATCTATTTTTAATATTCTGACAGAATATTCACACAAAAGCTGATACACACACACACACACACACACACAATGCCATCCTCCACAGACACAGCCACTGCCTCAGTAAAGCTGCTCTTTCTCTCTTCATTTTCTGTACTAGGTGTAACCGTGCTCAAACCCAGACATGGGTGACGTGTGCCGGTAGGGTGTGGAGGCCGGTCTGGTTACCTGGGAGGGGCTCCTGCTTTGGGCAAATCCCCCGGGGCAACGAGAAGCGGTCGTCGTCGTCGTCTGCCAGCGTGGCCTGGACGCCGACTTCCACGGGCCTCCGGCTGCGCAGGGCGGCAAAATGCGGGCGACGGGGTGAGGGCCAGGCCGGGGGAGGGCGAGGGGGGCTTGTCCAGCCCCCGGCCCACGGGCAGGCAGGGCGGCCCGTGGCATCGCTTCCGCTTGTGCTCGATGAAGAGCAGGATGTCCGCCAGGGGGAAGGTGGCTTGGCACTGGCCGCAGGTCAGGAGGTCCTGCTCCAGGGAGGGGTGAGCGTCGTGACCCAGCCGGGCCAACCGGCCCACGGCGGAGCCCGGGTGGTGCCCGTTGAGGTGGCCGCTCTCCTCCGAGTGCTCCGAGCAGCGCTCCGACAGATCCTCCGACGAGACGCCGGCTGCGGAGAGGGGTTCGGCTGCTGGCGGGGCAGAGGAGAGGGGGGGGGGGGGGAGTGAGCAAAGGAAGAGGAAATGAAAAGGTGACATTTATAAGAACCACACGTTAATATTTGTCCTTTTTGTCTCTTGTCATTTAGACCTATTGATGCAGCTATCAGTGGGAATAAATGAGAAGAGGAGAAGCACCAAAGCATGTCTGTCACAGAGAGGATCAGAGATCAGGAGGCAAAGCTAAGCAAACGCCTGACGTGTGGTGCACACACAATGAAGGGGTGAGAAAATGTGCCTTGTAATGATAAGAAATGCATGTAATGTAGGGGGAAATGATTACAATGCAAGCCGATCTGGATCACACATCACAGGAATAAATGGTGGGAAAGAATATCCCGAAAAGCTCCGAAAGCTCAAATCAGATTCCTCAAAGATAACAATTTCATAGCCAATGACAGGGGAAGCTTTCCAGAAATGATGGTTGGACACAGCGTTCACCGAAAAAAAACTAAACATGTGGATGACGGTTGACTTGCCTAACCTCGTTTGAGCAGGTTTCTGATCCTGTAATTGGCAGAATGGAAAACTGTCACAAACATGTCGGACATGTGTGTGTGTGTGTGTGTGTGTGTGTGTGTGTGCCGGGGGAACGAGAGACGGGAAGGACGGGCGGCACGGAGAGTGTGAGTCGGGGAGAGGGGGAGGCTCTTTCCTCGGCCTCGATCACACGTGCCTCACTTATAGTTCTTACACCAGCGACTCGTACGGCGGGAAATCGCCCCCAAAATGAGCCGTTCAACCCCGATTCCTCGCCCCTCCGAGGCCGGATTAACTGCTGACTACTCGCTTTAAGGCGCCTTTTGTCAAGCTCCGACCGTGTGGTGGGAGAGGAGCTGCGAACAGAGCGGCCCGCCGAATTAGAGAAGCGAAACGGCAGCATATAATTCAGCCTCCCCCCCCCCCTTTTTCTTTTTCTTTTTATTCTTCCAGTCCAAGGAGCGGAGTCTGACTCCGAGATAGCCGGCCTAACGCATGTTGACCTTCTTTATTCAGCCGCCAATTTCACATTTCTAATGAACTTAAAGCCACTGAGGATCAAAAAATAGATTTTCATTTTTACCGTCCCGGTGATTGGTACAGATTTTGCCTGATAATAGGGATAGGTTTTCCTGCGCATGCATGTGTGAAAGAGTGTGTGCATGGGGATAAACGTGTGTGTGTGTGTGTGTGTGTGTGTGTGTGTGTGTGTGAGAGAGAGAGAGAGAGAAGGAGACATAAGTTCTGAATGTGGACACCGTCCCCTCAAGGAAATATCATTTGAACCACGCAATCCTGCGCGACATCTGTGCGGTGGCAACGAAAAATAATAATCTAAAGAAAAGCCTCATGAAGCCCTCTTAAGGTGAACTCAAGAGTTTGAAAAAAAAAAAAAACAACATTTTGATGGATTTAATTTTGCAAAGTCTGCATGCACACAGTTCAGTCTCAGTGAAACAGGAGCATGCACTTATTGTACTTATTGTACTTATTGTTTCTACTGGTAAGGCTGGGTGAAATCATCAGCATGAGGAGCAGAGAGCAGGATAATGTCTTTGCACCTTATTAATATATTTTAAAAAAAGCATGCGTAACAAAACAATCACGTACAAAATAATACATAAAATGAAGATATAAATGTAGTCTAAAGTAAAGGAACAAGTCCATCACCATCCATCCATTTAATACGCTTTAGGTTAAAAGTTCATAAATCTGAATAAACTGTGAGAAGACTGCCCTAAATAAAGCATATTTCCATACTGGAAAAATGTGGAAAAATACTGAAAATGTAATTTAATCTGGACGAGGCACACACACACACACACACACACACACACACACTGTAGAGTTGTGTTGCGTTGTGCCACTTAAATAGAGCCTGATGGTGCCGTTACAAAGCGACCTCTGAACGTGTGCTCAATAATCCAACAGAAATATAGAATTGTAGCAAATAATGAAAATGAAATTACAGGCTGTAAAAAATGAAAAATAAAAATGAGAGGCCAGGTTATGTGCTCCATTTGTAACAAATGTGAATCAGCAACCTCAGTAAAAAGCACAAGTATGCGTGTGTGTGTGTGTGTGTGTGTGTGTGTGTGTGTGTGTGTGTGTGTGTGTGTGTGTGTGTGAGGTTTAAGGGGTCTGCAGGCGCATTAACAGTGTAGCTGCATATGCTGATTGCAGCCTGCATGTATGTAAAAATGTGATGCACCAAAAGAAGGCGATACAGGGTAAGGAGGTCGGTTTGATGTGATGAAGAGGAATTGCGGATTTTTTTAGATGGGTTGGGGGGGGGGGGGGGCGGGCTCCCTCCCGCTCCCTCTCCTCCCACATGTCTTGTGCGCTCTCCCTTTATTCTAAAGAGATCGCCGAATAGTAGCCCGTGTACGTAGGGGGTGGCAATGAAACTGATCAGGTTCAAGTTCAGCGCTGGATTTTCTGATCGCGGTCTGCCTCCTAGCGACGGCACATGGACATGGTGACTGCGCTGTCACCCAGCCGGGGCCACCCACACACACACACACACACACACACACACACACACACACACACACACACACACACACACTCTCCAAACCAAACAACTCAGGCGACTATAGTCAACATACCGAAACACAACCAAGCACCGATGCGTAAAGACGCCCAAATATCTTCTTGTTTTATGTTTGCGGGCCACTTAGCGAGACACTCAACGCTGCGAGGTGGCACACAGTGCGGCACATGGCACCGCGATAAGCCCCGCTTTGCCAATTGCTCCGCAGTTTCCAAAACAGCCTCATCTCCTCACTCGGCACATGTCACACTTACGCGTCTAATAAAGTAGAAGAAATAAAGCTCCGGTGGTGAACGAACGCCGTGCCTAAACACTCCAGACTCAACTAAACATTGTTGGAATTTCGTCCGCTTTTGCACACAACGCTGCAGCTGAACACACCAATGAGCTGATATGTGTATGCCTTACCTTAACTGTACGAGGAGGTTTACAATCCTAAATTGGATATTTGTGTTGGTTGAAATGCGAGTTCATAAGAAGAAAATTAAAAATGAACCCCGATACGACTAGATACGCTGCTGTCCTGTTGCTGTTTCTCGTCTCTAACTCTGGCTGCAGCGGCTCTGTTGTTGTTGTTGTTGTTGTTTAAAGACATAAAGACAGACTAATCGGAGAAAACACATTAATAGAAGAGGCAGTGGGATTTTTAGAAGTGTGTGGAAATAAATCGAGCCGCTGAGAGACAGGAGGCAGACACGAGGGTTTTTTTCCTAATCGATCCAAAAATTCACCTCCAAGTTGTTGTTTTTTTTGGGGGGGGGGGTTTCTGAAAATAATCCAAAAATAGAACAAGAGAGCAGATGAAAAAACCTGCCCGCAGAGCTACCGGACAGCGGTATATTCCGTGAGGGGATTTATCCACGAAGCTCCGCGGAGAGGACGCGCTCTGCTACCGGGAGCCCTGCGCGTTTCCACTGACCGGAGCGACTTCGGGGGCAACGGAGCCACAAGCGAGTGCACCGAACAGCCTGCGAGTGCACGTTCTCCCCGCGTAACAGAGGAGCAGTAACGGGTGTTTACCGACACACACGCAAAACTTTTTTTCTCTCTTTCGTGGTTTTTGGGGATCTCCGAGCGGCTTTTTTACGCACAGAGGTGTCGCACGTTCTCTCCACACTGTTAAGTCCAGTTGACCGCTCGGATCCGAGCGGTACGTCCGGTGTCCACACAAGCTCCTGTTCTGCCCCCCCCCCCCACTCTTCCCTCCCCATCTTTGCTGAGTGAAATGAAAGTCAGAAGTGACATTTGTCATTCTTTTTTTCTCATCTCTACTTACGCGAAAAATCCCGTTTGCTTAAGTGCTGGGGTTTGCCTTGCTTGCGGCGAGACATGGTGGCTGGCGGCGGCGTTCAGCGCGGATCACATCGGGGAGAGCCGGGGTTAGAGAGGAGACTCCAGTGGGGCAAAAAATATCTTCATCCAACGCCTTGACATCCACAAGGAGGGGGGGGAAAAAAGAAAATAAATTAGAAATAATACAAAGATGGCGCGGAGGCGAAGATGGATCGCAGGATCGCCGTCATGGCTTTTTTGAGAAAGGAGAGCAGAGAAAAAAGAGAGAGAGAGAGAGTGAGAGAGAGGTAGATGGAGAGAGAGAGAAGGGGAGAGAGATGGAAAAAATGGCAAAAGCCCCCCCCCCCCCCCCCCCCCCCTCCCCCCTCAACCCCCCCTCTGAGCCGTGCAAGTTCAAGTGCACGGACGTGACGTTCCTGGCGAACTTGAACGTCAGGCGGTGGACGGACACCCGACATACAAAAACATGGGCAGGGCCGACGCACCCGGGTGGGAGTGGGAGTGGGAGGAGGGACGGACGGGACGCGCAATAACAACACCAATGGACGGTCATTAGAGAGCGAGAGAGAG
>NW_027176263.1:16732373-16737373 GCF_023349555.1 Cebidichthys violaceus
CGCCCTGAGAGGAGCCTATAGATCTATAAAGGCTGGTGAGACGGAGGAGCGCAGTGATGCGAGGGGCCGGTGCTGAGGCGCTCTCACAAACAGCACGGTTAGAAGTTACTGTGGTTCAAGGTTCGGTGCTGAAAGCTGCTGATTTGATGTGAATATTTATGTCTGTTTGTTCTTTTGACTCAGGGTTGAAGGGGAAGGTTCGAACAGAATGTAGAACACCAACCCTCCGACACACGGTCAGGTAACTGTGTCTTTAACGGTGCCGTCCACTTGAGTTGTACTCTGAACAGTTCGGACTCTCGTGTCCTTCAGCAGCAGCTGGTGGACTGTGTGTGTTGTGACGCGATAATATTCTTTAGAATAAAACATAAAGACCGCCGTCAAGATCCAAACGTCCGCCGGCTCCTGTCGATGGAACGCGCGTCTCTTAGAACTTCTAACAAAACGTGGACTCTAGCTCCCTCTAGTCTCCGAAAGCTGGCAGTGGAAAAGCGCAGGGGGGAGGGGGGGGGGGGCTTCATCAGCCGCGGAGGGCCTGGAGCCTCAGCGCGTGTGAAGACGATTTGATTTAGAAACGAATTGAAATCTTATACTTTTGGAGATATTTATGAAAATTTACCAAATAAGCAGCAGAGAAGAAGAGATGTTCTCCTGATGAACTCAGAGAGAAGAAGTTCCGGAGACACTGAAGACAAATTATGGTTACATTTTATTATTATTAATAATAATAATAATAATAATAATAATAGTAATAATAATAATAATAATAAAACAGATGATGTTACAGATAATATTGTGATGTATTTGTTGTCATGATTTATGCTCATGATTTATACTCATTTTCAAAGTGTTTTCTGTTTAAGATTCAAAATGAAAGCAAAAAGCGACGACGTAAAAATTAATTTCATAACAATTCATCAAAAGACAAAACAACGTGTTTGAGATGCTTAACGGTCAAATGAACACGATGTGTATTTATTTATTTATGTATTTATTTTTGTAGAAACAAATGTTGACCTGATGCTCTAATTCTTATCATTCATTACAATATTTCACGTCTAATTGTTTTACGTTATTATCAGAGCTCAGAGCTTTTGAATATAAATCCCTAATAATGGCAATAAGGGACAGAAGCAGTCTCACGCTCCCTGATAGCCCATAATTGGCGCGATATTAAATCTCGTCCCGACTGATCGAAGACAGGATTATTAATCCAGTCCAATAATTCCGCATCAGATATCAGAGCTCTGAATGAAGTCGGATGATTCGGTAAATCTCCGCGCGGTGTTATTTCTACAGCGGGCCGCAGTGCGCGCGGGCCGCAGCTCACGGAGCTTATGTGATAAATCATGTGTTTTTAATGAATATCAATAGAAGAACCCCCCCCCCCTCACCACCAAAATCCAGGAGCCGACCGACTATCTAATTAGATTAAGCGGCGGCGAGGGGCGGCGCGTGCCGGACGGGGGAATACTGCGGTAATGACGCTATCACGACAGCGACTTTCTAATGTTCTCTGCCACACAGCCGAGCGAGGCGTGTGTGTGTGTGTGTGTGTGTGTGTGTGTGTGTGTGTGTGTGTGTGTGTGTGTGTGTGTGTGTGTCTAATCCGTGACACCCTTCTGTTTCAGTCGGCCTGCTAACCGGCGGCAGTACGCAACACACACACACACACACACACACACACACACACACACTTGTGAAGTGTAACATCACGTGGCTCCGGAACTTCCACAGTGTTTCTGGGGAAACAAAGTGAAGATGCATGACGGCTGAAGATCATATGTTTATGATAAGTGATCAATAACAGGATGAATACCACTTACACCGTTTCAGAAAAGATCCCATAATAACATATGGTTGGTTCCATGATTGAAGGATAATATATGCAGCATCAGAAACATACACTCCTCCTCTTTAAAAATAACGGTACAAAGTGCTTTACAGGAGAAATAAACAGAATGAAGAAGATAAGAGAGACGGAATAGAAACCCGTTCAGAATGAGAAGAGGTCTAAACACAGACTAGAGTCAGTTAAGGCCTTCTCTTAAGTGACAAACACAATGCATCAATAATTATTATTCATTTAATAAGCATTATTCTGAAATGGGTCATTCTGCCTTTTTGCTTGTGGTACTTTAAGCACAGTTAGAGGTAGATACTGGTGTACTTTTACTGAAGTAATACCCTGAACGCAGACTGTGTACACACTTGAGTACAAGACCTGAGTATTTCTTCCACCGCTGGTCTGTGGTTGAAGCCAAAGCAAAGAGGCTGTGTGAAGGCTTCTCTCTGGAGGAGGAGTTTGGTTACAAGACATTTTATCTGGATTTTGGTAAAAAGAAGGCCAACAATCACAACTAGTTCTTGGCTATAAACCCAGCTACATACAATAATACAATAAATATAAATAACCATGACGTTGAAGAACAGAACATGTAGCCAGGGGAATGTGTATTCAATAAAAAAGCCTTTCACTTTAAATCAACACAATATCCCTTTATTATGTATATGTTCAGATGTCTCTCATACGTTCTGGAGAGGAGGCGGTCTCAGATGCTTGTTGATGCATTCATGCATCGCTTCACAGAGGTGGCTTTAAGAGCGCCGGGATCTCGCTTCAAGTCCTTCAGCAGAGTCTACAGAGACACGGAGAAGGGGATTCCAGCAGTCCTGTAGCTGGAGCAGAACCTGCGTCCATCCTCCTCCAGGAGGCTACTCTCTCCAGCAGGCGTTAACCCCTCAGGACCCAGCTTAGTGGACCCCACTGACCACTCACACCAGTTTGCTCAGGTGGCTGCAGCGCAGAATAACATCTTGCTGCTGTCCTCTGCTGTCTCTGCTGTCTCTGCTGTCTCTGTTGTCTCTGCTGTCTCTGTTGTCCTCTGCTGTCCTCTGCTGTCTCTGTTGTCTCTGCTGTCTCTACTGTCTCTGTTGTCTCTGCTGTCCTCTGTTGTCTCACTGTCTCTGTTGTCTCTGCTGTCTCTGCTGTCTCTGTTGTCTCTGTTGTCTCTGCTGTCCTCTGTTGTCTCTGCTGTCTCTGTTGTCTCTACTCTCTCTACTGTCTCTGTTGTCTCTGCTGTCTCTGCTGTCTCTGTTGTCTCTGCTCTCCTCTGCTGTCCTCTGCTGTCTCTGCTGTCCTCTGTTGTCTCTGCTGTCTCTGCTGTCTCTGTTGTCCTGCTGTCCTGCTGTCCTGGTGTCCTGGTGTTAGACACACTGAGGTTCAGCACCATGGCCCTTTTTCCTTTCACACAGACAGTAACCTCCAGTTCTGTCTTAAAACGTGCATTCTCTCTGCTGACCAGCAGGGGGCGACTCCTCTGGTTGCAATGTGATTGAATAGAAGTCTATGAGAAACAGACCATAAAGCAGGGGATGCTTTAGGGCGGGCTTACTGTGATTGACAGGGCTCTACTAGAGACATATCCAGCGTCTCTATCACTCCTCCGCATTCCAAATATGGTCACTTCTGTTCATCGGTTGCAAAAAATCGATCTAGTTCGGCACAAAAGACAGGTAGGAAGGCAAGGTGGGTCTGAATGCTCTCTGGTGGTTCTCCATGAAGACCCCCCTCAAGAGGACCGGATGCCTTGTCTCACCTTCTCAGCTCTCCTTTTAGCTTTCCCCCGGTTCTTCTTGTATGGGCCGTGCTGGCTTTGCCACTCGTTTGCCTCGCTGGCTGTGTGATGTCGTCACGCAGCGGGTGTGGAGCCTCAGGAGGACCTTCACCAGAGCTTCATCCTCATCCACGGCCCTCCTCAGAGGGGTGACGGCGTCCAGACGTCTGCGCAGACGCATCCGCGTGTGTGACGGCGTCAGCTCTCAGAGGGCCATGCCTGCACTCATAGAATCTGGAGTTACTATACGTCAAAAACATACGTTCAATAATCACATAATCTGCATGCATTGGACGACCTGAACCGTCATAGTTCAATGCTCAGTTTTTAGACTTTACGGTCTCATTTGACATTTTATTCATCTCTATATTCATTGAGAATGATATTCAATGCTTCCACTGGTTTTTCCAACTACTTCAGTTCACACAACTAACCACACGATGGCGCCAGAGAGCTCAACATGTCTCTCCTCTGGAGGACCACAGAGCTGCCGTCACTAACCCACATCTCATGTGAGTGTCTGTCCTGAGGTTGACACATCCTCATTCATATTTACATTATTGTGTTTAATGAACCTCATGATAGTAACAGTTTGAATACTAATGACCATTTCTCCAATGAGAGCTCTGGTTTCAAGACTTCCTCACCAAGAAAACACAAGTCAGACCTGTTAACACCTAAAAACAAACAGTGAGGTTCTCTGGGTGGTGAAAAGACATTCCTGATGAGCAGGACTCCGTGTGTGTGTGTGTGTGTGTGTGTGTGTGTGTGTGTGTGTGTGTGTGTGTGTGTGTGTGTGTGTGTGTGTGTGTGTGAATGAGAGCCGATGTAAAGGGAAAACGCCCCAAAGCCTCAGTAATAAAAGCATCTGCTTCATTTAGCGTGTCGGTATATTATTCATGTGATTATGATGATGACTAGGTCAGAATTGATACCTGACTTTATGAGCTGATGATGCAATAACTGAGCAGCCTCTCATTGTTCTGCATCGCTTGATGGAAGACAAACACTCCATCACTCGTCCATCCCTGCTTCAGTTCAGGAGTATGAAATGAAGCATCTAACTCTGTAGGAGCTGTTCCAGCTATGCAGGAAATGTTGTATAAAAAAATGTGAAATTGAAACATATTGAACATGATTCTTGGCCTGAGAAGTGTGAAATAAACACCATATCAGAAACGATTATACAAAATGATAGTCGTCCCTCATCACGCCACAGGGGGGAGCTGTTTGTGTGACTCTTCTCATCCTACCACCACCGCCACCCAGTGTGACTGTAGGATCTCAGTTATTAAAACATGAAATAAAAATGTATTATTTTTCATGATATAACATCAAGCATTGAGTAGTTACATGCAATAATGTGTCAAATGTGAAGATGTA
>NW_027176263.1:16739873-16864873 GCF_023349555.1 Cebidichthys violaceus
GTAGTAGTAGTAGTAGTAGTAGTAGTAGTATTAGTAGTAGTAGTAGAGGTAGTAGTAGTAGAGGTAGTAGTAGTAGTAGCAGCAGTAGTAGTAGTAGCAGTAATAGTAGTAGTAGTAGTAGTAGTAGTAGTAGTAGTAGTAGTAGTAGTAGTAGTAGTATTAGTAGTAGTAGTAGAGGTAGTAGTAGTAGAGGTAGTAGTAGTAGTAGCAGCAGTAGTAGTAGTAGTAGCAGTAGTAGTAGTAGTAGCGGCAGTAGTAGCAGTAGTAGTAGTAGTAGTAGTAGTAGTAGTAGTGGTAGTGGTAGTAGTGGTAGTAGTAGTAGTAATAGTAGTAGTAGTGGTAGTTGCGGTAGTAGCGGTAGTAGTAGTAGTAGTAGTGGTAGTAGTAGTAGTAGTAGTAGTGGTAGTTGCGGTAGTAGCGGTAGTAGCGGTAGTAGTAGTAGTAGTAGTAGTAGTAGTAGTAGTGGTAGTAGTAGTAGTAGTAGTAGTAGTAGTAGCAATAGTAGTAGCAGTAGTAGTTGTAGCAGTAGTAGCAGTAGTAGTAGTAGCAGTAGTAGCAGTAGTAGTAGTAGTAGTAGTAGTAGTAGTAGTAGCGGTAGTAGCGGTAGTAGTGGTAGCAGTGGTGGTGGTAGTGGCAGTAGTAGTAGTAGTGGCAGTAGTAGTAATAGTGGTAGTAGTGGTAGTAGTAGTAGTAGTAGCAGTAGTAGTAGCAGTAGTAGTAGTAGCAGTAGTAGTAGTAGTAGCAGTCGTAGCAGTAGTAGCGGTAGTAGTGGTAGTTGTGGTAGTAGTAGTGGTGGTAGTGGCAGTAGTAGTAGTAGTAGCAGTAGTCAAAGGAAAGTCTTCAGCCTACTCTTAAACGTGGTGAGTGTGTCTGAAACAGGAAGCTGGTTCCACAGAAGAGGATCTTGATCACTGAAGGCTCTGGCTCCTGTTCTACTTGTTAAGACTCTAGGAACCTCAAGTAACCCTGACTGTAGGAGCACAGCTCTAGTAGGATCATGTGGTACTATGAGCTCTTTAACATATGATGGTGTCTGACCAATCAGGGCTTTGTAGGTGAGCAGAAGGATTTTAAATTCTATTCTAGATTAGAGCCGGTGTGGAGGAGCTCATACAGGAGAGATATGATCTCTTCTCTTAGTTTCTGTTAGAACAGGAGCTGCAGCATTCTGGATCCACTGGAGACATTTAGAGACCTATCAGAGCAGCCTGGTGATGAGAAGCAGTAATCTGGTCCAGAGGTGACAAACACATGAACACCATGTCTCCTTAGCTCATGGTCGCTACCGGTTCCTCTGCTACTCAAATGTAGATACAGTGGAACCAGGGAGTAACAGTTTGGGATTTTAGAGGAAACAACAAATAAGTTACACGGTAAGTATTTTAGTAAGTACTGGGTTCCACCGAGTATTTTAGAGGAAAGGAGAAATTACTTAAACTGCAAGTATTTTGTAAGTACTGCATACTTAACGGGGTGCAGTGCTGATAAACGACATTAGTTGACTTAGTCCATGACGACTCCAAGTTGAGACCAGGAAGCAGAACTGCTCTGTGCTTCCATTTGAGCGGTTACCCACCCCAAAAAAATTTAAATAAATAATAATAATTGTCATTTCAGTATTTCAGTACAGACTCAGTGCCATTCAACACACAAACATGCTCCTATAAGGAAGCATGAAGCACACACTTGATCCTGCTTCATCCACTGACACTCATGCAAACAAACACTCCACACACACACTACTCTGATGACCCCTGACCTCCTGATTGTCTCTCAAAGAAATCAAACTGCCTGAATCCTGTTCGTTAGGCTCCTGACATGTTTCTGTGTCATCTATTGCATGAAGGTTGAACTGCACAGTAGATGTTCTTATCTCTCTCTCTCAGCTCTGCAGTCCAGCAGGGACAGCTTCAGTCTCCGGGTGGAGCCGCTGATATTGTTCCAGTTTCGGTTGGATTGGGACTTCAGAGGGATTATCTGTCCCAGCAGTCTGTGGTCAAAGGGACTGCCCTGAGAAATGATTAACAGTACCTCTGCATTCCATTGTGTGAGGAGAAGGTGTCACGGCAGAGCAGGCTGAAAGTGACATCAACTTCTCATGCACTAGTGAACTGTTTGGTAGCAAATTCTTCAGGTTGACCCCACGCACACTGTGTTTGATGTGTAACCTTTCATCAAAGTGTGTGCAGTTCAATGTCCTTTGACTGACAAACTAATACAACTGAAAAATTACAAGCAATTAAACAATATGAGATGAATGCATACAGGGTGTGAGGTACAGGACTGAATACAGTTAAAAGAGCACAGATGGTGGAGATGAACAAATGCAAGAAAAATACAAAAACATCTCAAACAGATAAATGGATCAAATTAAAAAGTGTGTTTGGTAGCATGGCCAGGGAGACGTGGTTAGTTAGGGTTAGGGTTACCGTAGTGGAGGCACTGCTTCCTGTCTTTGTTTTAGGCTGAACACATCCCATCTCTGTACTGGACCTGAGAACCAGAAGACAGTCCTGTCTCCTCAGGAGTCTGTCCATCTGTGTCACACTGTACGTGTGGTGTTTAAACACTGTGTGTGTGTGTGTGTGTGTGTGTGTGTGTGTGTGTGTGTGTGTCTCTTTAAGCAGCTGGAGCAGCAGAGCTCTCAGTGTTTGATCAGTCTGTCAATGAGTAACCCTGCTGCAGGAGAACCTCCTCACATACAGTATCTGAAGCTGAAGGCACAGCTGTCTGCACCAGGACACAGGTAGGCTGTCTCCACACCTCTACTCTGACACCTTCACCACCAGGTCATCTGCCAGGCGCCATTGATACCATCTATCATACTTCTGTTGTACTCACTGGTCATAGGTTCAGTATCTTTCTGTTGTTCCAACGTTGATAGACACCACAGAAGAAGAAGAACGCTAAAGTATAGATAAGTTGTTATTAACACAAGTCTTTACCAAAGGCTCAACTTACATGCATATGTAAATAATAGCTGGATTGGGTATCGGTGACAATTGGCAGAACTGATATCGGACACTATTATTTTAATAAATAACAATTCAGTACATTTATTGCTATGTATTTATTTGTCTTATATTTTGTTTTACAATGTAAAGTCAAGCCTGATGTTGCTTTATACATGAAACATTATAATCTAATATCATTCTGTATTTAGCCTCTTAAAGGAATATTTTACCCCCAAATGATCATTTGTGTATCCATAACACCTCGTGTTACCTTGAATGGTGCTTGTTTGAAACACTCATGTGTTTCATCTCAAGTGTTAATCAAGTATGTAGATATGTATGTGTGTTTATATACATATATATATATATATATATATGTATATATTCAATGGTCATTTATTGTCATCGTGCAACACAGGGATGCACCACTACATGCAGTTGTGGTCCATCTGTAACCCAACAAACACAAGAGAAACAGAAGACAAGCAGCAGTTCATTCCTGTAGAGCATCGTTTAAATATCCATCATCAGGAACGTAGACTGCAGCAGCAGAAACAGTTCTCTGATCAGACAATATGTCCCACATCTTCACAGTAAAAACTCGACATGCAGGAAACATCGTCCGTCAACTCTGACTGTGTTTGAGCACCAGAGTCCTCCTCCTCTGGTCCACCACAGTCCTGCTCTCTGCGCTGAGGTCCGATCAAGTCCAGATGGATCCGGGTCTCTGTGAAGACGTGGGCTCAACAGACACCGACCTCCCGCTGACAGCCAGCGGCATGCTGGGTAGTGGAGTAGCCTGAGGTCTACGTTAAGTAGTTTCTGTATAGGTTATGTAGTTTTTGTTGAAGTTAAGTAGTTTTGTAGTTTTAGAATTTTAGTTCAGGATTTCAGCCCTCGTCTGCATTGACGACAACAACAAGCAACCAAGAACAGGATCTCCTACAACAGAGAAACGCCACTCAACATCTGGAAGGCGAGCGCTCGCGACCGTCAAAGCCCTCTCATTCCGAATCCCCTCTCACAACTTACAGAACTGAGGAAGACCCGGTGGAGGAGGAGAGGCGGACGAGTCCAGGTTCGGATGAGGCGGCGCGTTACCGGTGAACGTCTCTGTACAATGAACTATGCAAGCTTCGGGGTCTCAGATCTCGTACCGGGCCGAACACCAAGAACTGCAACGTGATCAGCCGAGGGTCCAGATCGAGCCAACAAGAGCCACGGTTCCTCCGTCTACCACGTGCATACGTAGACATGCATCTATCTAAAGAATAAATACATTGACTTTATGATGAGCCATAGCACGCACACCTTTATATTTTACCAACAATGTGTTGGATTTTACAGTGGAATACTGTAAAACGGGGCCCTATGTCTACGGCACTGAGACGCAGTGAGGTGAGCTTCGGCTGTTCCTTTGTTCTGATGGTCTGCTGCTTGTTTGACAGGAATCAGTCGGGATGATTGAAGAGCTGCTGCTTCAATTCTTCTTGAGCCGGAACTGAGAGAACGAGGTAAACATCTACAAAGCATCACACAGAGCGCGTGTTTCCTCATGTTCCTCCAGGCCTTTGTTACTTTTATGGAGCTCGAAGGTAAATATGAGCTCATATGTAGTTATGTTGACGCACCCAAACAGTCGTCGGTCATAAATATTCTACATTTTCTGTGTGTTTTGGGATCTAAGGGACAGCTCAGACATGACGTCTTTATCTAGGACATATGTCAGCATGTTCTTTAAAGATAAGTATTCGGTTGACATTTGTCCTCTGTGTGTCACTTGAAGGAGTTGAAGATGTTGTCTTGAGTGATCACAGAGGGGGAATCACCTTTGACCATGTGTCACGTTAACAATCACAGAAACTCATTTACATGCAGCTTTTCTTTATAAAACACTAAAATGCAAATGTGGTGACTTGTGTGTTGTTGTCTCTGTAAGTAAGATTTGACTCATAAAAGCTGTTTGCTGTTGAACCAACAGGTCTCACCTCCCCCTGCAGCTGCTCCTCCTCCTCCTCCTCCTCCTCGCTGCCTGGAAGCTCTTTTGGGTTTGAGTTGACACGTCGACATGAAGTGAAGCCAAACAGCCTGCAGTCTGAAGACTCTGTACAGCTGAGGCTGAAGCTGTTAACATCCACACCGCTGCTCTGTACAGGTGAACATTGGGACTGTTACGTCACGCCCTGAGCTCTTCAAATGAAATGAGACGCGTCCCTTTAAAACCCGTCTTTCCTCATCTGATGCTCCGATAAGCAGGAGGCCTGTGTCTGTCTGTGTCATATTACACATATATATATTATAAATATATATATATTATACATATGTATAACATACAGTGGCTGTGTCTGTCCCTGTAGCTTGTCCCGTGGTCCAACACGTTGGTCCAGACTGATTCAGTCCTGGAGCAACGAGTCACGGCTGACTGCTGACACTTCATGCTGTCTGTATATTCTGTATGAATCCACCAACAGGATGTGAGATGAACAAATTAATCAGTTACTGAACTTTTCCCATAAATCAATGCAGTCTGTGTGAAGATGAATGAAGTCTGAGCAGTTTGTTTGCAGTCGAGGGAGTTGGCCAAGAGTCTGTCAATCTTAAACCAACTTAAACCAACCTTCACTCACTTCCTGTTCTCTTCTCTCTCTCTGTCTCTCTCTCTGTCTCTCTCTCTGTCTCTCTGTCTCTCTCTCTGTCTCTCTCTCTGTCTCTCTGTCTCTCTGTCTCTCTCTCTGTCTCTCTGTCTCTCTCTCTGTCTCTCTGTCTCTCTCTCTGTCTCTCTGTCTCTCTCTCTCTCTCTCTCTCTGTCTCTCTCTCTGTCTCTCTCTCTGTCTCTCTCTCTGTCTCTCTCTGTCTCTCTGTCTCTCTCTCTGTCTCTCTGTCTCTCTCTCTGTCTCTCTCTCTGTCTCTCTCTGTCTCTCTGTCTGTCTCTCTCTCTCTCTCTCTCTCTCTCTCTCAGTGATCATGACGGCAGTTGGCGTAGAAGTCGGCGGGTCGTGGTTCCCGACATCAGGAGTCGTTGGTTTCTTCATCGTCCTCCTCCTCCTCTCCATCTTCCTCACAGCTCTCTGCAGCCAGTGCAGCAGGTCAGCTGGTTCTGGGTTCTATATTTCCATTTCTATATCTTCTTCCTATGTGCATCGAGCTCTATTACAAACACATCAATGAGCCCCGCTGCTGCATAACTATGTTTTAATCAGTGTATAATCACCTGAAACTAGGAATCCGGTGGCTCTAGACAGACTTTGATGTTTCTACGTTAGCTGGAGGTAGAGAGACGCATTATTAAAGATCAGTGTTGATCAGTTACTGAGGCTTTTAGTACTCTTTAATATTTCACTGTCATTTGATATCACACTGCAGAGCATCTGAGCTCCTCCACACACACACACACACACACACACACACACACATAGACACACACACACACACACACACACACACACAAACACACACACACATAGACACAAACACACAAGGACACACACACACACACACACACACACACACACACACACACACACATAGACACAAACACACAAGGACACACACACACACACACACACACAGACACAAACACACACAAAGTGATGTGGGTCATTCTGCAACACCAAAATCCTTTAAGTTAACTTAATAACCAGTTATACATGTTGAATAACTAAAGACTGCCCTTGCAATGATGAAGCAGAGTTTATTCATCTCACTTCGTCACTCTGATCGAACATAGAAGTGGAGCCTCTGTTGTTCAGGGTTATTATCTATCATTCATAATAAAGTTTGTCTCTTTTTGTTTTCCAGGCGTTCCTTTGAGCTGAGAGACTGTGAGGCGGACAGAGATCCCTCAGCTCTCATCAAAGTGGTAAGACATCTCTGACCTTTGAACCCATCTGTTCATCTCAAACGTCAGAGAAGACGGAAAGAATACCTTTCAGTGTCCCGTTGATTGACAGGCGACGCTGGAAGAAGCCGTGGAGGTGAGAGACAATCCGGCGATCAATGAGAGCCTGAGGGATGAACTAGGTGAGTGAAGATCTGAACGGCCAAAGACGACCAGAGGTGTGTCTCTTATCCATCTGTGTGTGTGTGTGTGTGTGTGTGTGTGTGTGTGTGTGTGTGTTCAGACTTAAATCCTAGTAAAGGAACCACCGTCTCCTTCACTCCATGGAGGAGCCACTTGGGGGCGCCACAGCACCACCACGGTCAGTAAACGTTCAAACGGCGGACATGAAATGCTCGAGGGTGAGCTCACAAAGTACGGATTGATTACCGCTGATAGCACCGAAACCATTCGCAATCCTGCACCAATGGCGTTGCAGCTCAAACAACCCCATAAAGTACAATTTGACCTTTATTTCTTTGCATCTGCTTCCAATTATTCAAATGCTAAAGTATGAATGATGCTATTGAGGCGATGTGTCGGTTGTGAGCGGAGAGTCTGAGCCGCAAACCCCACGACTTTTTCTCATTCATGTTCAAAAACGATCGTCATCCATCAGCAGATGTGAAAATCATTTATTTGCATCCAGAAGAATCAAGGAGTTTGAGCGGACGGCCCTTAGAAATGCACTTCTGCTCCAAGCAACTCTTCACAGACGCTGATAACTTCATAACTACATGGATTGGACTCGTTTGCATAAAGGGTCAGTTTTAGAGCCGAATGTCTGGATGTTACAGACTTTGAGTACAAAGCAATAGAACAATATCACCGAGACAATGGCTTGGCATCGAAGGGGTCCATCTCACCGTTTGTGGTATTTTAGCCCTGTTCATTAGAGACGTATATATATTGTGTCCGTTCTGTCTCTTCCAACATGCTCACTGACCAAAACAACATGGCTGCTGGGTTTAAACAGTTCACTCTGATACCTCTTGTTTGTCCCAGTAAACAGCTTTAAAATAGGATGTAGATCTCCTTTAAACAGACAAAAGTCTCTGTGTGTGTCTTTATACGTGTGTGTGTGTGTGTGTGTGTGTGTGTGTGTGTTTATCCTCAGATGATCAGACCAATGGCATCACAGCACTGAAGAACACAGCAAGTAATGCTGAAACTGCTGAAGGTGCTTTTTTAATCACGTTAATAAGAAGAAACAAGTTAATCTCTTGTTGGTGTTGTGATCACTGCTCTGTGTGTTCTCAGAGTCCAACCCTGAAGAGGAGAACTCCGTCCCGTTCCCTCTGTGGAGGAGCCACCTGAACCAAGGTACAATGACTACAAACAGCCAAGAACATAGATGTGATCAGAGCAACACTTTGTCACATAAGTGCTGTATTGAAGAAGACTGTAAACTAGAGATTGAGACCATAAACTCATGTTTACAATGTTTACTGAGAGAATAAATCAAGAGAGAAGTAGAGTCATTTTAGACTAGACTTCTATACAACCAGAGGAGTCGCCCCCTGGTGGACACTAGAGAGAACGCAGCTTTTAAGACTCTTCACTCGGCGGAACCGGAGGTTGCTGCCTGATTGGTACTTTAATAGAAAAAAAGTTTTGATGGAGTGAAAAAGAAAAGGGGAATTGGGAAGAAACCATTTCAAAATAAGACAGAGAAAATGACATAATGTATGAAAAATGATTTACAAAACTTCTATGTCTGTCTTACAGATCTGAACAGCTCTAACGCTCCAGAAAACATCTACCATACCATTGGGGGAGGAGGGAGCAGCAACGATGCTGACGTAGCATCACCGCTGACCAATCACAAGCCAGTAAAGGAGCCCAGGGATTCGGTGTACGCACAAATTAGTAAGAAAGAGAGGCCGACCGCGCTCCCCGTTCGTCCTCCTGAGGAGGTGCTGGTGGAGGAGGACGTGTTTTCTCCTCCACTGCCCGACAGGAAGACACAGCTGGAGGGATGAGGATGAAGGACGCGAGGTAACGGATAGGACAGAAGATGAAGGATGAAGGATGGCAGCTAAAGGACGAAACAAGAAAGACTTGAAAGACAAATGATAAAGGATGACGTCTGAAGAGATGAACGATATGCAGTGTTGGGAAGGCTACTTTTCAAAGTAATAGGTTACATATTACTAGTAACCCTCTTAAAAATGTAATAAGTAACTATTTAAATCTGCTTCATCAAAGTAATGCAAGTTAATACATCACGTTATACTTTACGACTTCCTTCCTGTTTTCATGCTGGTACATGTGGTGAGGCTAGCTAGCTAGTTAGCTGTTGGGCTGTGAGAGAAATACGGAGTATGTGAGAGGGAAGGGGGATTCCTATCTCAAGGATTCAAGGATCATTCATTGTCATTATGCAACACAGGGATGCACCACTAAATGCAGTTGTGGTCCATTTGTAACCCAACAAACACAAGACAAACAGAACACAAACATAGAACATTACTGTAGACCCCTGGTCGGGGTCTTTGGCCTTCGGTCTACACCCCGTGTGAGACGATTCCTCCGTCCTGTGTGGGCAGAGCAGAGGAGAGAGGCGAGTCTGCTGAACTACCCCCCGTCTGATGCAGATCCTCTCGAGGGGTTCCGGAGATCCTCTCCAGAGGTTCCGGAGATCCTCTTGAGGGGTTCCGGAGATCCTCTCCAGAGGTTCCGGAGATCCTCTCCAGAGGTTCCGGAGATCCTCTCGAGGGGTTCCGGAGATCCTCTCCAGAGGTTCCGGAGATCCTCTCCAGAGGTTCCGGAGATCCTCTCGAGGGGTTCCGGAGATCCTCTCCAGAGGTTCCGGAGATCCTCTCCAGGGGTTCCGGAGATCCTCTCGAGGGGTTCCGGAGATCCTCTCCAGGGGTTCCGGAGATCCTCTCCAGAGGTTCCGGAGATCCTCTCGAGGGGTTCCGGAGATCCTCTCCAGAGGTTCCGGAGATCCTCTGTGTCTTCTGCCCAGTCTGTCTGCCGCTGCTGCTTCTCACCTCTGTGAACAGACGCTCACTCTGATCACCTGATGGGCTGCAGGTGTGACCCATGTCACGTGCCTCGTGGCTGCAGCACCTGCACTGGACAGCAGACTCCCTCCATCACCTCCCCCAACCTGAGCGTGGGGATCCGCCTCTTCCCCCTGGTTTGCCACACGACGCACCGTGTATCCTGTTTCAAACTCCACCTCCACTTTGGAACACAGACTGTATGGTATGAACATGGACTAAGATAATCCTGATATTCACAATGACATCATCATGGTTATTTTGACACATAGAAGCCATTCAGGGACGTCGACAGAAGATGCCAGCCTGTGTGGGTGTTTCTTTTGTTTTTTCAACTGCTAACAAGCATTCGTCAAAACTGAAGTCACTCTGTCAAAACTCTTCACAGTCAGTGAAACAGAAATCTACGTGAACCAAACTTTGAATCGCTTTTGTATTGCTTCACACAAAATGCATTTAATGAGCACATTTTCTAAAATCCATGAACTCTTTTCTCACTTCTCTTGCACCACCTGCAAAACACTTCCAAAGGTTAACACACTGTTTACAAAACTGTTAGAAACACATTTAATTTAATGCATGAATGTAATGCATTTCTGACTGTTTTGAAATATATGAAAATAAAATGAAATTATAGAATAATCATTCCTACCCAGGTGTCCTGATTTGAGTCTTGTTAAAAGGGGACGGCTTCCCCATGATTTAGTTTGAAATGGATCAAGGAGGACCGGTTGGTGGGGACAGAAGAGGGGCAGGGAGAGGAAGACCAGGACCGGTGGTCTCTGATGAGATAAGGGCCACAGTTACAGACCGTTTTTGAGAGATCCGGAACTTCATGAACTTCTTTTTGTTTCAAGTCTTTGTTTTGCTCAAGTCAACTACTATATGCATTATGTAGAAAAATAAAGCATTCATGACTCATTGTGGTTTCACATACTTTAGTTCAGTCAATAAAATCATTCAAACGTCAAAGATAAGAGTTCATGAGTTCTGTTGTTGGGGTGTTTGGAGTCAGTGTGTGATGAGTGACGGTGTTTCCAATGTTTTGGTCCAACGAGGTGATTTTGAGACGGCTGTGAAGGTTTTTGGTGGTTTGACTGAGTTTTGGAAGTGAGATATTTGCATCTTTTGAACTAAAGACAAAACGCAGGTTTAACAGCATCAGGATCAGTGAACCTTCAGTCAACAAACTCTTAGTTGTAAGCTGAAGGGAAAACAGTTCAGCTAAAAAGGAGACAGGAAGGAGGTCCGTCAACAGATTTGGATCCCGAAACTCCTTTCATACACTCTAACAAAAAGGTCCTGACCCGGAGAAGATGTGCTTTCAGAGCCTGAGAGGTGAGGAGCAGCAGCTTCACATCCTCACATCCTAAAAGCCATTCATGAACTGGAGAAAATAATCAGCAGATTTATCCAGAGTGAATATAATCATTACATGGAAATGGAAAAAGTTACTTAAGTTACTTATTATTACTTTAACAAGAGTTTCTACACAGTGTGGCATCAGTTATTCTACTGTAACAGATTACTTTACAGCAGGGGTCACTAATAGGCGGACCGCGGTCCGGATCCGGACCCAGATGCCGTTGTATCCGGACCCAGGACCTAAAACCGATAGATAATTGAGAATTATTACATTTTGACGGAGCATTTTTATTTTAACCGGCGCAGCTTTTCCAGCCTTTACGGCACTTGTTCAGCGGCGTAAATCAAATCAGGTGATGCAGCTCAGCCAATCAAAGATGAGTATTCTGACAAGTTTTCTGACTCGAGTGAGACGTACACACATGGGGGGAGACCAGGAATGAGAACGAAGACGAAGAGTAGAAGAATTATTACGTGAGTCAGAGAAGTTGTTTCACATGACGTTCTCCAAAGGGAGAGAAGTGACCAGAGTCTTTAAACAATAATGAACAGACTCTTTAGGTTCATTCTTCCCACGGACAGTTTAAAACCAGCGTGTCTCATATGTTCAGAGACGTGACGATTATTGAAAGCGGTAAAGTGAAGCGTCACTACGAGACAAAGAACAACTCTTTTGAGCAAACGTACCCACTCACATCTGAAATGAAGTCACAGATAACAAACAACCTAAGAGCCCAATATGATCAGAATCCTAACAGATTAATTCATTGACCAACTATGATGTTAACAGAGAGAATAGAGCTGAAACAAGTAGTTTAATAACCACACATAAAGTCCATGCTCACACATTTTCACACATGCACACACGTTAGAAGATGAAAAAAATATAATAATGTGTCTTTTTTGATTGACATCACTTCACACCTGAATTAACTGAATTTAAAGCTGCAGGGCAATTCAGTGAAATTAATTTTTCTAAAATGAATTACTTCATTTTAACCTGAGGTGAAATAATTTTTTAACTGTGAATAGTTAAAAAAAAAGTTAGATATTATTGTAATGTTCCGGACCTTTGCCCGAGGAGATTTCCTCTATCTGGACCTTTTGGAATGTTAATTAAATACCCCTGCGTTACAGAGTAATTAGTCACAGATGAAAATGGTGAAGAGGATATCTCTGACCGGAAACAAATGAAAGTCGTCACAAATATCCGATCAGAAAGATTTAATACAAACGTCAGTCGAACCATGACAACGTTCAAAGTAACACTTCAACACATGCACTACTGCTGGTAAACACACTTCATCTGGTTGACTTCACACTCCAGCATGTCTGATTATCAGAGGTCAGTGAGCCTTCACAAGCTCAACAGCTGTGTGATGAAATATGAAACGTGAAAACACTGCAGCTCCAAACATCCCATAATGATTGCATAAACGACACAAGGTGCAACAGGGCTGAGAAAGGTTCAACAGTCAGCAGGACAACTTAAAGAAGTAAAGATGTGCTGGTTGAATCGCACACCTTCACCAGTGATCACTCAGCAGATCACACTTCTTCAGGAGAACATGTCTCCTGTTACATCAGGCTCCTTTAAGTCAAGGCAGTGGTGGAACACATGAAGACCACCGCATCAGCACTGAGGCCGTGTAGCGCCATCATCCTGTTGACGGTATCTGTGTGGAGACCGCCCACTGCTCACATTACAGTAACAGCATCTCAACAGTTATATAGACTCATCCCATATTTACAATTTATTATCTCATAAATTTAACTTTCTTAAAATTGTAACCGTTCACGTAAAGCAGCAACATTTATAGCATTAACAGAATATTACTACAAACTATTTCATTCTCTGTGTTCACATTGCCGACCGGACGCTAAGCTTCTATCCAGGCGGCTTCCTCCGGTTGTGACTCTTAAAGCCGAAGCGTCGTGTGTTAAAGCTGCATTCTCCCTACTGACCACCAGGGGGCGACTCCTCTGGTTGTATAGACGTCTATGAGGCTTACTGTGATTGACAGTATACGAGACAAATACGGCGTCTCTACCTCAATCCTCCGCATTCCAAATATGGCCACTTCCTGTTCACTGGTTTAAAAAAAAAAAAAAAAAAGAAAAAAAGGCGACGGCCGTAATCCAAGATGGCGACGCCGAACTCGAGGCTTCATAACATCAGTCCACAAACCAATGAGTGACATCACGATGACTACCTCCACTTCTTATATACTGCCTCTGCTTTTTATCGCATGTGAGTGCACGTTAGTGCATGTGAGTGCATGTGAGCGTGGTTAGCTCTGCACTGCTCTCATCCAGCGGTTACAGCTGATGATGTCATCATGACATCATACGAGGCAACTGTTGCCTCGTTTCAGAATCTTGTCTTTGAAAGTTACCATCTCTTCATTTACACCCAAGTATTGTTATTGTTATCTGGCAGAAATGGCCTTCCATCACTTTCACCCGTCACTCCTCAAATGAAAGCACGTTCAAAATATAATAATAATAATATATATAATAATAGAACAACAGTTCTCATGCACTCTGTATCATGTCAAAGAGAAATGAATAAGGCAGCGTGTAGTATCTACATTCAGACAGACTGTTACAGTAAGGACTTCATTCACATTCTCCAACACAGAGGTGAATTATGGGTAAAGAAGTAGGGGAGATTCCTCTAAGCTGTTATCATGAGCTATTAGCAACTTCCTGTTGACTTCACCTCACCACAGCGGTGAAGAAACCTGTGGAAAAGAACCGTTTCATGATTGAATCTTTAGGGCACAAACTGCAGTCCACTTCTCACAATTCCTATGAAATAAGCCCAAAGAAGGGATGAGAGCTTGTTGGGGCAAGACGCTGTTAAAAGACAAGATGTCGTCACCAGCTGAGCTCAGACCACCACAAATGTATCGTGGGTATTTTAACATAACCGTTTCTTCTTCTAGCTGCTGTGTAACACGTCGGCCAGTATTCTAGTCATTCTGAAAACAGAAATGACACGACAACGAAAAAAAACAATATGGTCCCAAAAATGCAAAGTCTACGACAGACGTGGCCGTCTCAACAGCGTTGCAGAGTTTGAGGGTGAATTGTTCCTTTTGGGTTTAGGTTAAGCTAAATGATTCTTCCAAAAATAAAATGAAAAACTGATCAACCAATCAGCAAGCAGATGAGGCGAGCAGGCTGTAGAAAAGAAACAAAGAACAAAGATCAGCTTGAAACAGAAACAGGATGTACTGATGTGACAGCAAGCCTCATCTGCAGACCCCTCTGCTCTCCTCCTCCTACTCTTCCTCCTCCTCCTCCTCCTCCTCCTCCTCCTCCTCGTCATCGTCCTCATCGTGGCAGTGCGTGATCTCCTGCGGCGCCTGAGGGAAGAAGTGGGGGGGCTGGATCTCGCTGACGGACCGAGTCAGCTGGTGCCGTTTGCACTCCATCTCCAGGTCGACGTCGTGGCGGTTCCGCGTGGCCAGCGGCGACTCCGTGTCGATGACGCTGACGTGGGTGTGCTCCACCGTCGACTCGTGGGGCATCTGGGAAGGGAGAGGTTTTTGAACGTAAAGCCCATGAAGTGCAGAGACGTTGAGAGAGAGAGAACGTCACAGAGTGAAGCTCACCAGCACGTGTGCCGCTCGGAACAGATAGCTGAAGGGGTAGTACAGCAGGTTGATGAAGGAGGCGGCGTACAGGTCGGCGTAGCGCATCACCTGGGAGGCGAACAGCGTCTGCCGGGATCCACTGCGGAGCATACTCCCCATCATGCCGTAGCACATGTCCATGTCATGTGTCACTTTCTGGGAAGGACAAGCAGACAAAACCTTTCTAAGCAAGGGGGGAGAATGTGGTCTTCTTAATGGGAGTGGAAGCTCCTGTTGTGCATGGGCATACCATTACAGTCATACCATTGTACAGTTGTACTGAACTGTGGCCACTTAATGTAGACTGTCTCTGTCTGCAGTGTTGGTTGATAAATCATTTAGTCTACATGTGTGCTGTTCTCGTGGAGTCAGTCGACCATTATCTGCTTGAAACCTAGTTTCTACTCGCCGCAGTGAAGCTCTAGTGGAGAGTTCTAGTAGAGACTTCTAGTGAAGACTTCTAGTAGAGACTTCTAGTAGAGACTTCTAGTGGAGACTTCTAGTAGAGACTTCTAGTGAAGACTTCTAGTGAAGACTTCTAGTGAAGACTTCTAGTAGAGACTTCTAGTAGAGACTTCTAGTGAAGACTTCTAGTGAAGACTTCTAGTAGAGACTTCTAGTGGAGAGTTCTAGTAGAGACTTCGAGTGGAGACTTCTAGTAGAGACTTCTAGTGAAGACTTCTAGTGAAGACTTCTAGTAGAGACTTCTAGTAGAGAGTTCTAGTAGAGACTTCTAGTGGAGACTTCTAGTGGAGACTTCTAGTAGAGACTTCTAGTGAAGACTTCGAGTGAAGACTTCTAGTAGAGACTTCTAGTGAAGACTTCTAGTGGAGACTTCTAGTGGAGAGTTCTAGTAGAGACTTCTAGTAGAGACTTCTAGTGAAGACTTCTAGTAGAGACTTCTAGTGGAGAGTTCTAGTAGAGACTTCTAGTAGAGACTTCTAGTGAAGACTTCGAGTGGAGACTTCTAGTAGAGACTTCTAGCGAAGACTTCTAGTAGAGACTTCTAGTGAAGACTTCTAGTAGAGACTTCTAGTAGAGACTTCTAGTAGAGACTTCTAGTGGAGACTTCTAGTAGAGACTTCTAGTAGAGACTTCTAGTGGACTCTACTTTAGTGACAAACAGGATGAAGGGATGATTGTTAAGGAAGAAGGTGGACCTTAATGCGTCTCTGCAGTGAGCTGATGTCGGGCCTCTCATTACTGCTGCTGTCCAGATGCCTGAGGACAAAACACACGTGTACTGTGACGGACAGAACAGTAATCTGCACACATGGAGACATCCATTCACAAAGATAACTTTGACTAGAATGGTTTCAATACATGCTTACAATACATGCTTATAAACACAACTACTCCACACTAATGACAGACAGAGGAGATGGATAATGACAGTGAAGCATTTGATGTTATCTTTTAATTGGTAAAGTGAAACACTATGAACTCCATGTCATTGATAAGGAGTTATGTTTCATGCAGAACTTGTGTTACTGATGACTTACTCGCTGTTTCACACAAATACACACGTACGCCGATGACTCAACAACGTACACGCTAGTGGAGAACGAGGAGAAGTATCTTCAGGGTTACACTGGGTCTTTGATTGGATAAAACTAAATAAGTGGTACTAGACCAAATCCACTATTCTAGGATCTGGTCATGAACGGTCATGTATGCCTACACTGCGACTGTATTTGGCCAACGAAACTATACGACCGATCACGTTAAACTGGATCATTTATTCCACTAAACCATGGGTTTTACACAAATTACCAAATGTAGTGACTCGCAACCACATCTGTTGGAGTAAAGTTACTCTGCTGGTTAGTTGGTCGTTCTGAGCATTAAGAAACTTTCGAAAGGATAGATTGTAAGACAGCTGACCAAACAAAGAGGAACTCACTTGTAAAGCTCTGCAAGGAAGCATTCCAGAGACTGAAGTTCCTCAAATATGGCTGAAAAACAACTCGCGTTAGTACATTTATGAAGGCTTCAATCTTCTACAACGTTCATCTGGTGAAATGAAGACCTCTGGAACACATCTTCTGTCACGCTTGGTGATGTTTGTGTATTATTTACTAATAAAATCCATTCTGTACATTGATGATTAAGTAACAGTGAACTACCGCGGTTACTAAAAGTTGAATAACTTGATTTCTAATAAAGCCAGATCACAACTGCTCTCAAGGTTTGTTGCAGCCAAAATCACACCGTTAAAGTCAACTAAACAGCTGTTAGAAAGACATGTATGCGTGAGTGAGTACGGGTCTAGTCTCACAGCTCTTGTCCGTCCACACATGCAACTCCTGGGCCAGCTCAGGTATCACCAGGAACGTCCTCCAGCCCTGGCGCTTCTTGGACTTGAGGATGTCGCCGAAAATGTGGTCTCCAATGTAGATGATGTCCTTTCCTTTAGCGCCCAGCAAGTCGCACACGATGTCCGAGGAACCTGGGATTCCAAAAGATGCTTTCATTTCATCCCCACTGGGAAAAGCTCTAGAAGCAATAATCAATGATGCTTTTATGTAAAAGCTGCACTTCTAGCTGAGATTCAAAGCAACAAGCGGCTGTGTTCAGGTTCCTTATTTACCTCCAGAGTAAACGATGCCATGCTGGAGAGGTCCCGTGTACGTGCCGATCTTCAGCCGCCCCGTGGTCTGAAAGAAACCGCCGAGTTTGGATCTCAGTGAGTTGTGAGCAGCAAAAACAAACAGGCTACTTTCACTGACAAGAACTTAAACATTTGCCCACTGAACACTAGGGTTGGGTACCGAAAACCGGTGCCAATATGTATCACCTCACTATACGACCGGTGCCTACCGGACCGAAACGCAACGCAGATTTCGGTGCTTCCTTTCGGTGCCGAGGCAAATATGCTCATATTTCTGCAAAAGAATTGCTGAAGTTTATTTATATTTATTTAAGTATACTGTAAACTGTTAACAGTTAATATATTGTTCATAGTTTGAAGTTAAAAAGTTTGAAGCTGTAGTTTGAAGCCAAGTGTTTTGTATTTATTTATATTTATAGTATAATTCAAACAGTTAATATATTGTTCAATTTGAAGAAAAATTGCCTTGGCAATAAAAAAAAAGCCTTTCTTTAATGTCGTCAATCGTCATTTTGTGCGTTTGTTTTTTTTTTTAAAGTATTGGTTCAGGCACCGTTTAGGCACCGGTATCGTTTTAAAAGTATCGTTTTAGCACCGGTATCGGAAAAAACCCAAACGATACCCATCCCTACTGAACACATCTGATTATTTCAGGTCACAGAACACACATATGCTGACTCATCCGAGTCCCAAATCAACCACGGCCCAAGACTGAGTCACACAATCTAAAGCTGTGGTTGGCCCAAGCCTTAGTAGACTTATTATATTTCAGTATGGATATAGTACACACTCACAGTGTCCACTTGCCGCAGCACTGTTCCCTCTCCAAAGAACACAGGCTTGCGAGCGTCCACCAAGATCAGGTCAAAATAGGACTTCCAGGGCCGGTGGGGTGTACCCGGCTGTGATAACACACACACACACACACACACACACACACACACACACACACACACACACACACACACACACACACACACACACACACACACACACACACACACACACACACGTTATGTCAATGGTTCTTAAGTCAGTCCTGGTTGTACAGTAACACGTCTCCTCATCTCAGTCATGATAAATGAGAGCTGTTGTTTGGATCATCAGTTTGATTCATATCTATTGAGACTCCTGACGGTACAGGTGGTATTAAATCATTGTTACCTTTGGGCCGTGAGGAAAGTCAAACAGGTAGGTCATAATTTTCTGGAAGAAGACGAGAGAGGTTTTCCATCATTACCATTGTGATTGTATAAGCGGTCATGCAACAGTAGAATATATGTCTTCAGAGTGTATCTGAGTGGACCTTCCTCTCACCTCTGTGTATTTGTAATCACTGTTGGTGGCCAGAAACACTTTGGCTACTTCGTTCATGCGACTGAGGAGGAGAGGAAGCTTTGGCTTGGTGGAGGAGAAACAGAACCAACATCAACGACGCAAAAAAAGACTCAACGAGCTACAAGACCTTGTTTCACCATGACAGAGTAATACAGTACTATAAAGAAGCAGTACTTACATCCTTGACCACATACTTCTCCAGGTTTTCAACAGTCTTTTCTTTTAAGGACCCCTGAGAAAAGAAACAACAGTGCACTGACGGTGTGACTGGATTTGGCTGCAGATGACGGCCGACAGCTGCACACAGTAAATGATTCTACCTTGAAATGAACCCAGTCCACGCCGTCTCTGACATCCTGGAACATGCTCTTATAGGACATGAACAGGTCGCCATCTTTGAAGCCGGTCTCACAACTACAGACACAGTTAAATGGCGTTACCATTGGATCCTGCATAACATGTGAGAGTCACAGACTTTAAGGGCCGTGGTTACGCTCGTCTTTTGTCAATGATCGTCCCCAGGCGAGTCTGTGTGCTGCGAGAGCTTTTGATGCTTCAGAATAAAAGCTTTTCAATAACAAAACAACAGGGGGCATTTATTGTGAAGGATTCATAAGAAATTTGATGTGTTTATCCACCATTTTAAAGCCGCTTCTTGCATCCGATCACTATTCGATCAGGCAGTTTCCATTGACGTGTCAAGTGCGGACATGTGTGAACACAGCTGTGCACCATTCACTAATAAGTCCCATTGAAAAGACAAGAGTAACTAGGACTCAGCGTTTCCTCCAGACAGACGCAGTACCTTGAGTATCTGGAGCAGTTACTGAAGAAATCAACCAGGCAAGCAAAGAGGTAGGTTTCTGAGGAAGAAGAGATAGGACTAGAGTCAGTGAGACTGAACGGGGACACGTTTACAACCATTCAGAGCCAGTGACCTCCAGTTCAAGCACCATTACTCTTCTCTGGTCGTGCCTCTGACGACTCATCTAACCGAGGACTCGCTTAGTAATTACCATCCCGGTGGCAACCTTTGATCGCTGAATCAGCAGTTACAGTGGACTAGAATAGCCTGCTTAAAAATGATCTTCAACGAGCTCCACAAGTTTCACTCTTCATACATAACTTTGGTTCAAATGAAGGTAAATCTGTGTTCTTTCACACAACGTGTCTGTGGAAGCAAACTGATGGGAATCATTGACGTGTTCACGTCATCAGGAGGGTTGTATGATTACAGGCGGCTGACAGAATAACAGCGTACCCATCACCTCGAGACACTTTCGGATTAGTGAGCAGCAAAGGGTCAGTAGTGAAGAAGGGGCTTGATGAGACAATACAGCTTTCAGGGTTTTATTTTGAGGCTGTCGCTACAGTCAGCTGTGTCCTAATACCACAAAGGAGTTACTCTACTGCAACAGGAACCCGAACAGGAAGTTTAAAGCTGTAACATGAACATCTGAAACCACCGCTGAGCGTCTATGGAGCAGAGCCGGTAGCTGTCGGACCCTGTAGAGCCGGACCGTGCTACGCTACGATTGGTCAGTCTGCATTCGAAGGGTGGGGTTTAGCGAAGGGTTCATTGCCACTTGGATATAGATATGCACACTACATACAATTCAGAAAAATTACAATGACTCCCATTTCACATAAACGCGGCATAAGCAACAGGTAACAATGCTGAACTGTGTCTATTGACACTGAAGGGACATACAGTAACTTTGACTTTTTAGTACCCGTTCACACAGACACAAATCACATAACAAGTACAAGCATCGTCAGTCAATACCAACAACACTAGAGACTAAATGATGCATTGATTATTCAGACTGACTATCACAGGCCAAATCCTAAAAGTCGCCTGAAGCCTGGTGGTAAAACTGTCTCAGCTGATTCACGTCATATACATCAAATACATGACTATATCGTGTTTCATGACATTAATCATTCAATTTCATTGTAAGACTACCAGTGTTGATGTTTTTTTTTCTCACCGGGCAGGTTGAAGAGCGTGTTGAGGATGTAGAAGCGCTCCGTGTCTCCGCGCTGAATGAACTTGTTGGGGTACATGTCTCTGGTGTCAGGTCTGAGCACAGATACACACAGCAGGCAGGGCAACATCAGTCATACCGGTTCATGATTCAAACTACTGCGCATCTTCATCAGCTCCCTATGCAGCGGTCAGAAGCCTCTTATTGCTCCTCTATAGTGCCAGCAGTGGTTAAAGGTGATGAATTCAATACTGCCATGGCTGAGCTGGCAGCTAACGAGGCTAACAGCCCGAACGGCGTAAACAACGGCAACGGTGCCGACGGAGCGAAGCGCCGAACCGAGATGGAAACCAGAAGCCTTCCGCTGTGACGCTGTTGGTCGCGGCTGTTTTTTCAGCTGTAACCGCAGAATGAGCTCATTGCAGAGCGGCAGCAGTGAGCTCGCCAGCGGGGCATCGCTCACTGCACTAAAAGAAACGTGCAGCCCAGCCGAGCACAGGGAAGCTCTGACTACAACACACTTCATTCTCTGCTCAGGTCTACAGCTTTACGTACCCTTCCAGTGGACCACCATGGGGCCTTATTTTGAAAAATATATGCATGGTAGTCAACGGCGAGAAACAAATCGCTTTTTGATCCCGTTTGAATTGTGACACGTGGTGTTAGTCAATTTAAAAAGGAACATTTTTAATTTTAAAAGTCGAATTTTCAAAGTTTCAAACCAGGATGTGCTCACACCAACAACGGGTTTTGCTCGTTCTTTTGCTTTCTGGGTGATAAAGACGTTATATTTGTGCGTGGAACACAGCTACGTTAGCTAGCTACCTAGCGGGCTACGGTAACGGCCTTGATGGTGACCCACATCGTGCAGGACAGGAGATGTGGTTTCACACCAAACTAAATGACACTACGACTAAACCTTGACGAACTGCGACTTTCTTGAAAAAATGTATTTTAAATTGACAAACATATGTGTGATTCACTGCACTATTCAAACTATTCGTCTTTGTTCGTTGACCGCTGCACAGATTTTTTTTTTCCTAAATAAGGTCCCATGGGGGACACCAGAAGGGGCTGGACTTCACCTCTTTATATTTTCTTGCTGTTTTTTTAATGCTCTGAACCTTTAAAAACGTGTTCAGTAAGTTTAAAGTACACTGTGTGTAACCTAGACATTTACTGGCTGCTTATGCGCCAGAAGTTGCCAGACTAGGAAACAAAGCCACGCTCATACGTAGGCTTGAGGATACAGAACTAGTGTTGATACCTTTACACCTTCTCTATAGTCTATTCATGGTATAGAAAATTTAGATTTGTCCAATTCTTTGGTTTATGATCAAATACCTGTAGAACTAATTACCTCAGCTTGACTTTGTGTTCATGGCTATGCAGCTAAACTAAGATGATAAACATGGGATCAATATTATACCTACTTAACATCAGCCTGATAGCATCGCTAACAAGCTTAGCATGACTTTAGATTTACATCTTTTGAGTGGTGGACCTCACCCCTTCACGAAGTTGAATCCGTGCACGCACACCAGGATGTTCCCGTATGCATCCACTTTGAGAAGATTGCCATACATTGTGTCAAACACCAGACCTCTGAGAAGAATGGAGACAGGCGAGTGTCAGAGACGGAGAGCACAAAGCACACCTGAGAGAGAGGATTTGGTATTCAAACAAAAAGAGCAGGGCTAAGTGAACCAGCCTGGTGGGGAAGGAGGGGTCGTAGACAAAGTTCAGCAGCTCTTGAGGATAACCAATGGACACCAGACGCTCCACCGTCAAGTCGAAGCCCATCGACTCGTACTCAGGAGATTTATACACTAGACAGAGAGGGACACAGGCTTCTGATGAAGGCAGCGCACCAAAAGACACAGTGATCGTACGATAACGCCACACAGAGGGTTAGTTCATCTGCAGCAACAACATCTTCTCTCAAAGGAATCTATCATCTACGACTGTCAGGTAAGTTTGGAACTGCACTTGTAACCAGAGGTCGCGTTAACCGAATACTTTCCGTTAATGACGGAAGTTTTTTGACAATGACGGAAGAAAGTGAAGGCTGTCTGTCCTATTGACGGACTGGAGGCCTTGGAGCTGTGGGATTTCCTCCCGGTGAAGCGAGAATGTTTAACGAGAATGATTAACGCAACCACTGGTTGTAACTGCAGACTCTTTAAAGCCAGACAGGGTGTTGCATTCAAATACATTGTGGAGATTGTGGAGAAATGACTTTGCTAATTATTTCTTAGCTCATGAATGCAGCTGACTCTCATGTATCAGATGTATCAAAGCTGTCCACAAGCACAGGCCACAAAAAAAACCCATATGTCTCTAACCCTGGCTCCGGCCGCAGACCCCTCCTGTTATTGTGGTATTACATGTCTTGAATGCCTCCAGGCCAGAAGTATATCCTTACACACGGTTGGACAGGAGCAGCTTGAGTTACAGTGGGTGCATCAAGGACTGGTCTCTGCCATTGGGACAGGGTCAGACAAAGCCTGACTTTTATAAAGTGTTCAAATAAATGACAGCCGCAACGAGCAAGAAGGACGATCCGATGAGGACGACGCGTACAGCAACACTCTGTTATAATAGTGTCTGTCCGACATGGAAAGCTCAGGACAGACACAAACAATAAATGCAACATAACATGACGCAACATAAATGAAACAAACACAAAACGCAGACTGCACTTACCTGCCAGAGTGTAATCCATATCAAAACCAAAACACTTGATCTTCTCCATGGCCAAGCTTCGGTTGACAAACACTCTGGAAGGGGAGAACAATGTGATGTCAATCAACACATGCCAGCTGGCTGTTTAAATGAAATGTGGCACTGCCACGCTTTCCTACAGCAAACGTCTAATTCATGGTGACGAGTAGACAATCGGTCCGGTGGAACATTTTAGAGTTACTAAGGAGCAGCAACACTTCCTTCAGGTCAGCTTTTGAAGCACGGCAGACACAGCGAACTACCAGGAGTCACAACACCAACAGACATGCAATCCTACTGGTTATTTGTAGGGACCAGTGCATCTGATGTAAGAACCTCTACGCCGGTCAGTAGTCTTTTGTTTCCCCTTCAAATGGGACTTCTGGAGACAGATTGAATTTCAAATACTTATCCTAAAAGTCTAAGTTGTTAACAGGAAATGTAAGAGAGCGAACAAAATCAAATCTGAACTCAACATCACCTCATCAGCTGCTACACACACAGGCAACAACACTACCATCCCTGGCGTGTAGATTGTGTGGGTCACATTCATAGCTATCTGTCAGTAGTTTTAGACGAGCGCAACAATCTTTCTCAGACGTTGACACCAAAATGCCGTAGGCAGTATAAAAATCAACAAAATAATGATTTAAAAATGGAAATATACACTCAGCTGCCACTTTATTAGGTACAGCTAACTGTCTTTCAAGGCGTTGATTCAACATTTCGGAGGATGCAGTTTGTGCTGCTGTTGAACTGTATTGCTTTATTCACCTTGCGATGCTCCGCCCATTTTTTACGGGTCAAACACAATTGTATTCGTTCTTCCAGTTAAGCGCTAGGAGCGTTGTAGACAAAGAATGATATCTGGGAACGTTCAGCAGCTTCACTGCAGCAAATGGATGGTGTTACAGAAGCACATCCATCATGGCAGTGAAGGGCGACAAATGGAAACATTTCATGACTTTGTGGTGTTTTTTTGGTGTGGATGGCTCCGCTGTGAGGAACTACAACAGCAGTGAAGCAGATCAGTACGCCTGCCGATCAGACTCGGCTGACAAAAGCACATGTGGACGGTGTTTTAGTGATTACTCTCACTGTCAGAGGGCTGGACGAGAGGTCCACACAGAGAGCTTGTATTTATAAGTGGGTGACCGTGGCTAAGAGCAGGGCCGCCTTTCAATCAGAGGGTCAGCGGTTCGATCCCCGGCTCCTGCTCCGCTAGTCTCATGTCAATGTGTCCTTGAGCAAGACACTTAACCCCAAAATTGCTCCCATAGCTGCGCCTACGGTAGATAGATACTGAATTCTAAGTCGCTTTGGATAAAAGCGTCTGCTAAATGACCGTAATGTAATGTAATGTAATAATTCATTAGTTCATCTAAAGACAGAATCAAACCAACCAGTTTACAACAGACTGACCGTCTGTCTGCTAGTGTTGGAACCACACCATGGGGGAAACAAAGAGTCAAAATGAAAAGCCTGAACAATGAAACCCCATCAGGCATTGCAAATCTCACCTGAGTGTGAGATTTGGTTTGAATCACAACACTGGATCCACACTGCTCTGGTCATGATGTCACCAAGCGGACACATTCCCACTGCAGCTCGTTTAGCTACAACATGAAATGTCGGTACCTGAAACGTCGTTGGACGAGCGACAGACTGTTCTTGTGTTCCTGAACACACTTGGATCCTGAAGGAGAGAAGGATGACTTCTACTACCAGCTCTCTTCCTATTCAAGTCCACATTCGCTGTTTTCCCCGCTGTCACACATGGACTAGCTAGCCGCTTAATCCGCCGACACGGCGCGTTACAGTCTCCCGTCATCGTCTGGATGAAACCGATCCAAACACAAAGACGGAAGTACACCTATCGCTACTTGAAGTGATCTCAAGTAAGAGGCTTCTGTCTGGGCAGAGAGAGGTCAGAGTGTCTTATAGTAACCCTGCTTGTCTTGAAGATTATGTCACTGTTGATAACGTGTTATTGTGTACATTACGGGTACTGTGTAACATAGCTGTTGTCCCACACCGCTTGGCTTTGTTTGTGTTAAGATCAGCCCACCGCGGGTTAGTGAACGGTACTTTATCAGTTAAAGTTCCGGTGGTGCCGAAACGGAGTTCGCTAGTCGTGCTCCTGTGTGATAAAGTTAGTTACTGTGCTTCACTGCGGTGGAGAGGATCCTCTGTGCCTTGCTTTGAGAGTTTTCCCATTCTATCCTGATTAACCCACACACATCCAACACACACACATACTAACCCACACATCCAACACACACATACTAACCCACACACACACTCAGCCGCACACACACTCCCCTTCCCACTTGCTTGTTTGTTGCTTTTAGGTTTAGTACTGTAGCTGCTTGTAGATGTATAATAGATGTTTGTTGACTTATTATTTGTTTGTTGAATTATTGATTTTTGGTTATTGGTCCCTGATCAATGTGGTCAGGTGGTGCCCCATTATCATTAATCCATATTAATAATCCTATTGATATTAATAATCTTATTAATATAATAACCAAACCAAACCTGCCATACCTCACGCTTCAACATGCAGTGTGGACCTGTGTGTAATTACAAAAACACTGTCGACATGTGCTTTTTGTACCGAGTGGCCGATGTCACACAGCCAGCAGATCCTCACAGCTCCAAAAATGGAAGCATGCACTTCCCAACAAATGTTTGAGATTAACTGATCAACTATAAAATTTAAACTTAATAAAAAAATTGTCTGGGGGAGTCTAAGCAAAGTAATCAGACGTCTAAAAATGGAAATAAGATTACTGGCTCAGGTTTATAGTTAGGGCTGGTTCAGGTTTATAGTTAGGGCTGGCTCAGGTTTATAGTTAGGGCTGGCTAAGGTTTATAGTTAGGGCTGGCTCAGGTTTATAGTTAGGGCTGGCTCAGGTTTATAGTTAGGGCTGGCTCAGGTTTATAGTTAGGGCTGGTTCAGGTTTATAGTTAGGGCTGGCTAAGGTTTATAGTTAGGGCTGGCTCAGGTTTATAGTTAGGGCTGGCTAAGGTTTATAGTTAGGGCTGGCTAAGGTTTATAGTTAGGGCTGGCTCAGGTTTATAGTTAGGGCTGGTTCAGGTTTATAGTTAGGGCTGGCTCAGGTTTATAGTTAGGGCTGGCTCAGGTTTATAGTTAGGGCTGGCTCAGGTTTATAGTTAGGGCTGGCTCAGGTTTATAGTTAGGGCTGGTTCAGATTTATAGTTAGGGCTGGCTCAGATTTGTCTTAGACCAGCCCCTAGATAAGCTGCTGTAGGCCTAGACTGCCGGGGTACTTCCTAGGATACACTGAGCTCCTCTCTCCTCTTCTCTTTCCCCTTCTGTATGAATTCATATCTCATTAATGCTCATTTCTGACTTTGCTTCTTCACCGGAGTCTTTGTGGTTTCTCTCCTCGCAGGTTTCCATGGATCGTGGTTTTGTCTGGACCCTGGTCCTGCCTCCTGCCGTGGTTCTGTCATATGCATTGAATGTGTTGTAACTGTTGTGTTGTTCATTCTGTACACATGACATCTATTGCTCTTCTGTCCATCCTGATAGAGGATCCTCCTGTTAAAGGGTTTTTGGGGGAGTTCTTCATGTTCTGATGTGAGGGTCATGGGACAGAGGATGTCGTTTGTGTACAGAGTGTAAAAACCTCTGAGGAGAATTTGTGATTTGTGATTTTGGGCTATACAAAATAAATTTAATTGAAAATGACGTTTAATACATTCAAGCATATTAGGCAACCTACAGACGTGCTAAAATAACAACTTATGTGCAATTACTGCTCGGCAGTAACTCACATTTACAGTAAAACTCTCACAAAAATCAGCCTTGTACACTCGTCTCACATCTACGACTGCTGACGCAGAAATACAGATTACACATGTAATCTGTGACTCTACTCAGACTGCACACTGTCCTCGAGTTTACATTCAGATGGTGTGAGAGATGACGTCAGGTTGACAGTAACAGATGAGGATTAAAAGGAAAGATGCAGGAGCAAAGGGAAATGCAACAGAAGGAGCTCACACTGAGAAATCACAATGACCACCAGCTGCAGGAGACACCGAACCACTCGTCAGTGTCAGCAGTGTGGAAGGACTTCCATGAGGACGGGATGAAGGGTCAAGTCACATCATGGACATCACAACAGAAGAGTCATTTAGTCAGTAGTCGCAGTTTGTTTTTAACAACAGAAGGATGCCATACCTCATTGCAGGATGGTTTTGAGCCAGATCCCTTGGAAAGCTTTGTAATAGAGAATACATGTCGTATTACCACTGAGCTCACGCTGCATGGCTCTGGTGTCTTTGTCAGTGAAGAATCGCTCTTCTACGGGGCCGTTCACATGTTGCGTCTGAAACCCAGGCCGTGCCGCTTTCATCTATTTATCCAAAGTGCTTGGGGGGGGGTTGGTTGTGAAGCCACTAAACTAGTCCGTGGGACGGAGAGTACAGCTCCGGGTGGTCCTGAACTAAAGTGATCGACTTCTCCTCCATTCATTTACCGTAGACTGTAAGAACGGATATCTACAGGCTCCGATTGGTCGTTCCTCGTCACACGGCACGCAGTGGGCATCCAAAAGATGAAATGTATTATGTAGGAAATAGGCGCTTGCTCACGGCGACGGCGTTGCTCTTCACAACAATGGATTTGAGGGCGCAAAACATGCGACATGTGAACAACCCCTATTAAAACATCAGTAGTAAGATCTGCCTCCAGTACCTGCTATTGATATTATATCAACATCTCACATATACAAAAACCAACAGACACATCTGACACTTCAAAGCACTTCTTTTGATTAGATTAGAATCTCTGACTCCGCCTTCAAGCCAATGTGGACATGAACATGTACAGTTCTAGGATAACACCTTAGTCTAAATGATGAGCTTTGACCACTAGTACAGCTGTGGAGCATGTTCTGATGCGGGGCTTTTGTATCTACTGCCGTGTTTCCCATTCATGCCCTAGCCTGTGGCAGCCACAGGATTTAGAGAGACCATGGTGGGTGGACCTGGGATCCTTTAGGGGGTCTAGGGCCATACTCCTCTGGAAGAATGTAAAGTCAAATGCTTCATTCTTGTGCACTTTGAGAGCAAAATGAAAAGGCTAGATCTATGAAGAACGTTGTGCTTTAGTAGACAACGTTGTGCACTAATTGTGGTGAAATGTAGCGAAGTAGACTCAGGCTCCTCAAGTACTGTATTTAACTAAAAAGAATGTATTTAATTGACTTGAATATTTCCATTTTATATTGTACTTTCAACTTGACAACATTTATTTGACAATATTAGTTACCGGTTCGGCTACTTTACCGATACAGATTCATAATACAAAATATGAATCAACTCACAAACTGATGTATTATGAAGAAGTATATAGCCTAGTTATTAAGTATGTACAGTACTTCAAATGAACTCCACCTTTACCAGCTGCAACATCGAAGTGATGAACATATTCATGCATCAATAATTGTAATCCAATGATATAGGCCTACCGTATACATATATACACATATATAGAACGAATATGTATTATATCATTGATAATAATGATTGATGTGTTCATTACGTTAATGTTGCAGCTGTTATAGGCCTACTTAATAATGATATAGTACTTCATAAGAGGCCTCACACTGACTGCTACATGACCAACAGGAGCCTCTGCCGTCCAGCAAACCAGCGAGAAACAGCAAAGAGCCGAGTGAACGAGTAACTGCTGAGAAAAGAGGAGCTGGGTTTCATTATTATTATATAACTCAATATGTTAAAACTAGTCAATACAAGACCACATTGCCATAAAATATCAAATTGATATATTCTTTTCCGATAGCTTACCCTGAGGAATATTAAAGGTTTTGACAAAATTGTTTTATTAATTTGATAAAAGAGGCCAAAGCTCTCACACACAAGCCGCTGTAAGAGAACTTAGCCTCAATACAAAACAGGCATGTTCAGATTTAATCAAATAAGGATTAAGTCAACAAGATTACATCTTTTGATCCTTGATGCTACAGACACTCTAGCTCTACTAGCACGCTCTGCTAGCGCGCTCTACTAGCACACTCTGCTAGCGCGCTCTACTAGCACCACGCTCTACTAGCACCACGCTCTACTATCACGCTCTACTAGCACCACGCTCTACTAGCGTGCTCTACTAGCACCACGCTCTACTAGCACCACGCTCTACTAGCACCACGCTCCACTAGCACGATCTACTAGCACCTCGCTCTGCTAGCAGGCTCTACTAGCGCGCTCTACTAGCACCACGCTCTACTAGCAGGCTCTACTAGCAGGCTCTACTATTACGCTCTACTAGCACGCTCTAGCACCGCTCTACTAGCACGCTCTACTAGCACGGCTCTACTAGCACCGCTCTACTAGCACGCTCTACTAGCACCGCTCTACTAGCACGCTCTACTAGCACGCTCTAGCACCGCTCTACTAGCACGGCTCTAGCACGCTCTACTAGCACGCTCTAGCACCGCTCTACTAGCACGCTCTAGCACCGCTCTACTAGCACGCTCTAGCACGCTCTACTAGCACGCTCTAGCACCGCTCTACTAGCACGGCTCTACTAGCACCGCTCTACTAGCACGCTCTACTAGCACGCTCTACTAGCATCGCTCTACTAGCACACTCTAGCACCGCTCTACTAGCACGCTCTAGCACCGCTCTACTAGCACGCTCTATTAGCACGCTCAAGACGCAGATACGTTTCTCAGGAGACCAAACCCAAGCTTACACGAGTATGATAATCAGTAGTAGACGTATTGTAGCAGTAATATGTTGTCACTTTACAGCTTTATAGGTTCAGTCAGGCGCTAACTTCCTGTTCAGGTTCATGTTGCAGTAGAGTAACTCCTTTGTGGTATTAGGACACAGCTGACTGTAGCAACAGCCTCAAAATAAAACCCTGAAAGCTGTATTGTCTCATCAAGCCCCTTCTTCACAACTGACCCTTTGCTAAGACCGGCCTATCATAGAGTAGCGCGGTCCGGCTGTCGGCTCTGCTCCATAGACGCTCATCAGTGGTGTCAGATGTTCAGGCTGGTTTAGTGGATTTGGAGCTCATCGTGGTTAAATGTTGCGTTATAGTGATACTTGTTATCCGGAGAGGTCTGAAGAAGATGTACGTTTGGACGTCAATAACTAGCGTTAACATGTCTATGCTACGCTAGCTACTGAAGGTAAACTGAACATCTACACCACAGAAGAAGTGGGCGTATCGACGTGACGTCTCCCGCTGGTTTGTGGACTGATGTTTGGAAGCCTTGAGTTTGGACTTTTTTGCCATCGCCAACTAATGAGGCTCAGCAATGATCTTTATCACTTTGATTTTTGCAGGTTTATTTTCATAATTACTAAAAAATGTCAGATTGTCAACAAACCAAAATGACTACTTTCTCCATGAACAAAGCCTGAGCCTCACTTCTACTTAGTAGGGGGGACACATCTGCTAGAGGAGGATGTCCTTCTGCTCTGATGTATCTGAATGGGTTTTTATCATAGATCATTAACATGAAGCCTTTCTAATGCATTGAAACAACATCACACACACACACTACAGCCAATAAACACAACCTATTGGTCCTGGTTTAAGACTTTAGCGGGACCTTCTAGCCGCGGTCTAAACTAACACCTACCTGTGGTGAGCTTCCCGTCGATACTTCTTCATGGCCACGCCGTCCATGTTGGCCGGTATGTCGGCATAGTTCTGCAGACGGTCACTCCACGAAGTTGTCATCTTGAACCGTACGAACCGTTTCTGTGAGGAAAAAAAGAGCGACTCGTCATCTGCAGAACCTCGGTCAAGCCAGCCGGCGCTTGAAATGTAGTGCTTGTCTATTCGTGGTGTTACGGTACAGGGGCTTGGATAGCATATATAGGAATAATAATAATAATAATAATAATAATATTATAACATGCTAAGGATTTGATTTTAAAACCAGCAAAATATGTGAAAAATGTGAATATCAGAATGTCATTTGAGCTGACTTTGCCTTTAATATTCTCAACAACGGTACAGTAAAATCATGTGAAAATAGACATGGACATATCAGTGGTCATCATGAAGAGAAATCCAGTGGAAATGTTAGCTAGCCAATGAAGGAAATGATTTTATTACAGTTCAAACTGATCATATTTTAACTTTCAAAACCCCTTTTTCCATTAAAAACAGTACAGTAATGTAACCTCAGATTTCATTATTCACTCACACACACACACACACACACACACACACACACACACACACACACACACTTTGTGAGACCCTAATAACATGGGAGATTATAACAGTATTATGTTAAATAGTGACACCGACTATAGATTCATAACATACTGACTAAAACAAACGAAGCTATGCTAAGACACTGATTTACAGTCAAGTCAGCATCATTTCACCTTCAACTCAATAACTTTACATAGTTTCATATTAACGCAAACTAACGTTAACTAACTAGTTAACTAACGTTAACCACATTTAGCTGCCAAAAGAAAGCCTTACATTTTGAAACTTGGTTTCCTAATGGATGGATTATCTTCCATCAAACACTAGATATTATATTATTATTATCATTATTATTATATGAAATTAACACCATTAAATCAACTGAAAACATTACTCATCATTTATGTATTTTAAGTGGATTTTTATTGGAATGTTAGCAAAAAAGTGTCCGGACCAGGAAATAATCCTGATACTTATTGGAATATACTGAATACTAAATATAATAAAAAATAAATACATAATATTATTTAATAAATAATTAATAAATACATTTATTTTATAATAAATAATATACTAACGTTAAGCAAACCAACGGTTTAACCAATACTTTAAGTACCGTTACGTTTACAAACACTCAGACTCGTAAACGTTCATGAGTCTTCTGAACAAGAGCAGGGACACCGAGGCCAAGCTAAACTTAGCTCGGCTAAGCTAAACTTAGCTCGGTGTCCCGTAACGGTAACTTCAGACGCTGACGTTAGCTTCCAGTGCTAACGTTAGCTCGTGTAACTGTTCCGTTATGTTTCAATCTTCTGACAGCCGGGACCGTTACCGCTAAGTTAGCTTAGCCAGCGAGCTAATTCACCTGCTAACGTGAGTGAGCGTCAACTGCATTTAACGGTTGAAACATCGCGTAACATGAACCGTGCGGCTTTAACCGGCTCTCCATTCGACTAAAAACACTCTTTACTTGTGGACAAGAGCACGACAACAACACTACTCACGATGTCGCGTTCTCCTGTTGGTTCTTCTTCTTCTCTTCATCGTCTTCTTCTTCAGGTGGTGAATTGCGGCCGCGTGCAGCACTACCGCCGCCAACCGTCGAGTTACAGAATACGATAATGAAATCGACGCTCACAGCTTTATCCGTTTTCACCACGTCTCCTTTCACAGTGAGCAGCTTACAGTCACAGTAAAACTAATACGAACATGAACGCTGCTACAGTATTGTTCCATAAATGTGGTACCAATGTGCAACGAGTACTCTTACGTTTGATACTTTCTGTATAATACTTAATCTGCTGCCCATCATTAGTTTTTTGTAGAGGCAGCTGTTTCTGTATGTTTTATATATTTAATCTGTTTCATGGTGTTTGTTTTAAGATATAATAATAATATATTAAAGTTTCAATTTACATTCAGAGATGGCGTTTTATTCAAGTCTGCCAACATGCAATTAATGTTTGCATATTTGACTTCATTGCACTCAGTTATTAATGTTTTCAGAATAAACTATGCTCATTTAATTACTGTAGTCATATTTCCATATTCTCCCTTTTCCTCTTCACCTTTTATATTTTCCTCATTCTTCTACTATCGGGAGATGGGCGTGTCCATGTGTGACTCATGATGGGCTCTGCCACCAGATGGAGCCAAATGTAATCCATCATCTGTTTTCTACACTTCAGGGTCTGACGTTGTGTCTTCACAGGCTTGTTGATAATCTGAGACATGAATCAGTTATATTTGTTGCCAGTCAACAACCAGAGGAACTTTTAGCTAAGGCAGCTTTATATAAAGAGCTGAAACTCAAAACGCTTTACATTGAAAAGAAATATAAAAGAAGAAAGAGACAAAAAACATATTTATACACACACCTACACACACACACACACACACACACACACACATGGTTTGCTCACAGACAGACTAACGTCGTTCCTCAGCCTGTGAAAGCAGTAAGGTTTTGGAAATAGATTGTGGATATTTTTAATCTTTTTCATGGTGTTTGTTTTAAGAAGTACTTTAAAAATACCTGAAAACATCCGGCGGTCACTGAAACGTCCACTCATGGCTTCAGCAGAGAGACCCGGAGGAGCTTTTATTATTCACCATTAGCAAACAATGAGCATGTGTGAGTCTGTGTGTGTGTTTTTATTTTTGTTGTGTTAATGATTTTAGGGAATGTCAGGGAAAGATCATTTTTTGTCTGCTGTTAAATATAGAGGCGGGTTAAAGCACGTCTGTCTGTGCTGCCGTTCCTCCGTCTGTTCCACACCTGGACAACATCTAACAAGGAGCAGTGAAGCTGCTCCAGAGGAACAGCACCGTCCTCACACTTCATGGTGGAACCACGGCTGTAGATGAAACGTCTCAGCAGGTGCTGGGATCAGCAAATGTAGAAATAAATGTATATCACAGCAGTAGAAATGCCTGTGGTATCTGTCCGTTAGCCCGACCAATCAGCACGCACACACGGTTTAATCTTGAAGTCCTGAGGTGAAACCATTTGTCAGAGGGAGATGTGAGGCGGTCCCCGATGAGCCGCTGTCCCTGGACCTGTATCCTCGCAATCCTCTGATAAGACCGCATGCTGTCGTAGGGGGACAGCATCATCTAGACTCAAGGTTTAATGAAGGGAGCTGAACACGGCCTGGCAGCGGGACTGTTCTCAGGAGAGACCAGCTGGGCACAAGGATGAAGAGATATAGTGTAAAATAATATCCCCTCTGTTGTTTGAAGAAGACCATAAGACGCATGATGAGCGAGGAATACAACAGCTGTGATGAAGCTCATTGCACTGAGGGAGAGGTGTGCACCGTCACCGTCACCGTCACAGTAACAACAACAACAACTTAATGTAGCGCTTCACTTTAATAAAGGGGCACACAAGAGACATTACACTAAAAGAAATCAGAAATATTAACATTAAAAAAACATATTTAAAAGATGAAATAGAGAACGGAATAAAAACAATAAAAGAAAATGTCAAAAATGTGAAGCACAGACGGTCTGACTAGCTCCACAGAAACATTCTCTCAACTGCTGTTTCCAAAGTCAAGAAGAATGATGAACCTCACATTCACAGATGTCTGTAATATTTGTCCATTTTGTTTTTATTTTCAGACTCTGAAGCGTTCGAGATGGACAGCAGGCGAGACACTCTAAAGAGACACTGAACAACCCTTAAAGTGTCCTGAAGAACTGTTTAATTCATTCATCACAGTAATAAACTATAAAGTACCTGGCATGCTGTCTGCTGGGTTATTGAATATTGTAAAACAACAGCTGGCATGGTCCTTTATACTTACAATAATTGCTTCATGATATCTCAAATCACAGACATGTTCCACTGCTGCTGCATCCGTGTCTCTGTCAGACGTGCCTCCGCTCTCAGCAGCGTCCTCAAGCAGTTTGATAAGAATCTAGAACTATATCTACATACATGGATTAATAATCTATATCCACATACATGGATTAAGAATCTGCATAAATCTAGAACTATATCTACATACATGGATTAAGAATCTACATAACTCTAGAACTATATCTACATACATAGATTAATAATCTTCATAAATCTAGAACTATATCTACATACATGGATTAAGAATCTACATAACTCTAGAACTATATCTACATACATGGATTAATAATCTGCATAACTCTAGAACTATATCTACATACATGGATTAAGAATCTGCATAACTCTGGAACTATATCTCCATACATGGATTCTGGTGACTCGTTAGGAGCTCTGGAACATGCCCTACCATGATGTAATGAGTACTAAGGATGGATTCAGCAGCACGGCGCTCTGTTGGACGATCAGAGTCTTTTGTAACGGTCTGCACATACGTCAGCTGTGGGGTTCCACAGGGAAGGTGCTTAGGCCCATTACTCTTCTCTATTTTCACAAATGATCTGCCTCTGGCAATTGAGAATGCCAACATAGCAATGTATGCAGATGACACGACACTGCATAGCACTGCTTTAAACAAAGATGAACCAGTAACCACCCTGGATCAGGGTCTACAGAGAGTCTGATTGGCTGAAAGTGAACAAACGAGCCCTGAACATTTACAAAACTAAAGGTATCGTGTTTGGCTCAAGGAATATGCTTAATGGTGACCCACAGCTTCACCTGTCAATGTCAGGTTCAGCTGTAGAACAGGTCAAGAAGACCGAACTACCGGTGTGGTGTCGGATGGTCGTCGTGGTCTGAGCGCGGTGACGGCGTTGTGAAGGAGCACAGAGGAGGAGCTCCACCGATTTAACATCCTCTATTGTTTATACAGTCCTTTGTCTTTTGTCACCTGCTAAACTGTCCAGTCATATGTCATGTGTACAGAATGAACAACATACCAGAGTTACAACACAGAACCACGGCAGGAGGCAGGACCAGGGTCCAGGTACAACCAGGATCCATGGAAACCATGACCATGTGACTAGTTCCTTACCTTTGACCCCTGATCCTTCTTTGAAGAAGTTGTGGATGCATAATGTATGCGGTCTGTTCTGATAGTCTCTGACTCTGTCTCACCTTGATGTCTGACGTCATGTATGTGTGTCTCATGTTGTCTCCTTTCAGCTAATGGAGATCCATAAACAAACAATGGACACCACCACACCCGACACACACACACACACACACACGTGGTGTGGAACACGTGCAGAGTCAAGAGGTCCGAGACTCTTGACTCGGCGGCACGTCCTCAGGGACGCCGTCGGGACGGAGCAGCTGTTTGGCCTCGGGCCGCTGATAACGCCGTCTCTCCGCTCCTTATCGCGGAGGACGCAGCCAGAGGGAGGCTCGTCTCCGCGGAGACGATATCCTTTTGCTGCAGACCTTCCAGCACCTCTCATGTTTCTGCTGACTGACTCCCCAATAAAGACCTTCGGAGCGTAGAGAGGACAGTGGAACGTTCGGTGTAGTGGAGGTTTCTGTTGCAGCCTTTAAAAGCGCCGTGATCTCCCTGAAATATGAGCGTCGTTACATGCCAACATGTTGAGCGGTTGTGGTCATTTCACGGTTTACAGAGATCAGGCTCCATACGTTGTGCGTGACATGAGAGGTCAACAGGGTCATAGACACCTAAACGTTCTCTCCACTAGTCTGGAAGAAGAACAGCTGAATGTTTGTGTCCTGTAGCGTTAGTAGGTGTATTTACACAGATAGCATGTGGTTTAACAAGTGCTTGTCTTCAGATGCCCCCCCCCCTCTCCAGCATCTGCTCCGTCCTTGAACACAAGTGTCCCTGACCAAACCTCCCCCAGTGAATGACTTGAGCAGAGCGGCGGTGACGTTTCATCAGGTTTAATTATTCAGTACATGTATTCACACACAATGAACGGCAGACACTGAGAAACACTGTGACCTTTATGATTCTACAGTTTGAGTTTTTATATTCTGAGCCAAGATGACAGAAAATATATTAATGTGACACAACTGATCACAACATCTCAAATAACTCGAGGAGAAAAAGGTCAGAGGTGCTTCTAAAGGGGCTGAATTATCTATGACACGCCTTCCTTCCACTCACACGTTTGTATGAAACACTTCCTCAATTGCGGAAAATAAGTTAGTGTTGTCTCCCTTGAGGTGCTTTTTGTCGAAAAAGAGTTAATGCAATGAATGGGTTATGACTCGCTCCGCCAAATGAATTGTGATGTAGCGCTACACAGAGGGCCGCTAGCAAGGCGAGTGGACACAGAGAACGCTCTGAGGACACCCGCAGAGGGACAGAGACTGCCCCTCTCTGCTCAGGTTCTGACTGCTCTACATCCTCACACAGGAGACAGTCGTCTGTCTCTGGATCCCGTTTAGAGCACCTTCAAGCACCGGAGCGGTGTTTGCGTGTGAGACACAGTAGTGCGTGACTTTCCCAGATGCACTAGCAGTGTGTGAGGAAGCGGGAAACACGGCGTCTCATCTGACGTCAGACCGTCCCGCTGAGGTAGAGGGGGACGCGTCCCGACGCCGCTCCGTCACTTCAGCAGGTGTCTCAGCTGGTCCTGCAGGTTTTTAGAGTGCTCCACGCTGGAGGACGGAAAAAGAATTCAGTGTCACGTCATCGGTGTGTGTTGTGGCTAACCGGTGAGACAGTGCTGTCAGCTGACGGGTAAACAGAGTGAGGTGTTTAGACTTACTTCTTCTGGATGGCCTCCTGCCTTAGAGACACACACACACACACACACACACACACACACACACACACACACACACACACTCTTATCATTCACGTCAGAGTTTTGGTTTTCATTTTGAATGTTTGTAAACAGCTGGTTGATACTCACTGGTACTGCAGATGTGTGGTGATTATGGACATTTTCCTCAGACTCTGGAAGACAGACGTAACGGTGATGAATTGCGACATTTTGGAGAACGCAAACGAGGGCTGAGAACTTCTTAATACACCACTTTATTTTGTTGGATGACCCTTTCGTTGTGACACTCTCATAAAAAGAGTTTCCAGTATGTTGTCCTCTCATGGCATGCTGTGTGTGATCACTGCCTCTATATATATATATATATATATATATATATATATATATATATATATATATATATATACATACAGTATACTTACATCCTCAGAGTGCAGGATGGCGTCCTCTTGAATCACCATATTTCTTGCTGCTTGACCAAGAAGCTGGAAGAGACGTTAGCGACAATGAGGCATTTAGTGCTTTTATTCATGACCAATAAAAGCTGATCGTTTTGCCATGCTTTTATTTTGAAATTGAAACGACGTTTCCGCTCGTCCTCTACGCATTAGCCCTATTGGCGTTAGCTAGAAGCTAGCGTCATCTGTGTCGTGAATAAGCCTCTCGTCTCGTTTTACCTCCTGACTGCGAGATCCCTTCAGCACTTGGCGGGTCAGTGCGATCACGTCCCCGCTACAGGAGCCCACTTTATCGGATAAGAGCCCTTTGACAGACTGGCCAAACCGCGGCTGGGACTCAGCGGACGCCATTTTCTGTTTTTGGTTTAGCGATGGATGGTGCGTAGCGAGGGTCAAAATTCATAGCAACGCGTCCCCCTTTACAGATGTGTCACATAATTCAACATCCTTTAACGCGCAGACAGAGAGACAGAACTGCGATTAATGGTAATTAGTCGTGAATAAATGAATTAATAGTTATTACGTGTTCTTCATTATCACATGCATTTGATCTCAAGATACTTATAACAGTTTGACTCCTTACAGTTAAGTAGAAATACCACAACATGTTACTTCAAGTAGTACAAAAGCAGAGGTATTATCAGTCAAATGTAATTTACTCTCATAAATGAAGGACTTGTATGGTGTTGTATAATAGTATTACTGTGTTGTATTTTCTTACTTTATAGGCTGCTTAATATACACATTTTAAACGTGTGTTTTGTGTGCAAAATGAGCAATAACTGTCAGATGAATGGAGTTGGGCTGGAAATGTTAAGTTGCAGAAAATGTGATATCTCTAAACTGTACTTCACTACAGTTACTTCCCAACCCGTCTGACTCTCACCATGTCTTGTGTCGTCGTGGCAAAGATCCAGTGACTCGTCTTATCTTGTTGGAATTGGCCCAGCCTTAGACATGCCGCCTCAAGGACTCGGCATTGAAGGAGCTGTATAAACGCCGGGCCCCGCTGGATCACACCCGTCTCTCGGGGCCCCTTTGCTATGGACATGACTTGGTTCCTGTGTCTGTGTGTGTTCGTGGCCGTGGGCCTGGCTCTGTTGGCGCTGCAGCTGAAGCTCAGGGTGTTGGCGCGTGGCCCCCGGGAGCCCCCCCGCCTCCCAGCGCTCCCGCTCATCGGCAGTCTGCTGAGTCTGCGGAGCCCTCACCCTCCTCACGTGCTCTTCAAAGACCTGCAGGGGAAATACGGGCCGACGTACTCTCTGATGATGGGCTCCCACTGCGTCATCGTGGTCAACCAGCACGCACACGCTAAACAAGTGCTGCTGAAGAAGGGGAAGATATTTGCAGGAAGACCCAGAACTGTGGGTACACTTCTTCTTCTCCTTCTTCTTCTCCTTCTTCTTCTTCTCCTTCTTCTACTTCTTCTTCTACTTCTCCTTCCTCTTCTTCTTCCTCTTCTTCTCCTTCTTCACCTTCTTCTTCTCCTTCTTCTACTTCTCCTTCTTCTTCTCCTTCTTCTTCTTCTCCTTCTTCTCCTCCTCCTTCTCCTCCTCCTCCTCCTCCTCCTTCTCCTTCTTCTTCTCCTTCTTCACCTTCTTCTTCTCCTTCTTCTACTTCTTCTTCTCCTTCTCCTTCCTCTTCTTCTTCCTCTTCTTCTCCTTCTCCTTCTTCTCCTCCTTCTCCTCCTCCTTCCTCTTCTTCTTCCTCTTCTCCTTCTTCTCCTCCTCCTTCTTCTTCTCCTTCTTCTCCTCCTTCTCCTCCTCCTCCTCCTCCTTCTCCTTCTTCTTGTCAGCAGCAGCAGCAGTCATGTATCTTTTGTCTTCGTGTGACGAAGGTAACCACAGATGTTCTGACCAGAGATGGGAAGGACATCGCATTTGGAGACTACAGCAGCACGTGGAGATTCCACAGGAAGATAGTCCACGGAGCTCTGTGCATGTTTGGAGAGGGCTCTGCCTCCATTGAGAAGATCAGTGAGTACGATTCCCTCTGCACTCCTCTGACCCGAGGGTCACGATCGACCGTGAAGGCACCGACAGTGACTCTGGAGAATCTACTTCTACCAAAGAACACGCGATCAATCAAAGCTGTTGTCTGGCTGCACTGGCCCTTTAACTTTACAGTTGTGCATAAACTGCATTATTTCACTCGTTGTAATGCATTGCATTATACTGTAATAATGTAAACGAGGACTAAGAAACATTAAAGCTTGAACTGGAAGTAAATGTAGTGAAGTTGACAACATTTTAAATATCTCTTAATGCATAAAACTCCTTCAGTAAGAGTGCAGGAAGCTTCAGATCATTCTGTTGAGAAACATCTCCGTGAAAGTGTGAAAGTAAGGAGGAACCCAGACAATATGTATCAACACACACACACACACACACACACACACACACACACGTTTGTTGAAATGTAATTGTAATACTGTATAAATCATTATTATATAACAAACGTAATGTTGTGTTCATATTCATATTATAGTGTACTTTTGTATTTTTATGCATTTGGCAACATGGTTTGTCTGAAACCTTTCATGCCAATAAAGTTACATTGAATTGAATGGAGTTAAATAGAATAAACTAGGCTGTATGTGTTGGTGGAATATGTCCCCAGTGCAGCAGTTTGGGTCGTTGACGTCTTTTTAGCTCTTGGATGTGTAGAAGATATATCCGGCTCTGGTACGCAGAAACAATATACAGTGAAAATATATGAATACGTTTTGATAATTGATAAAGTCCGTTGCCCGTGTCTTGCTCAGTCCACGCCGAGGCCCAGTCCCTGTGCTCCGTCCTGTCCGAGGCAGCGGCTGCCGGACTGGCCCTAGATCTGTCCCCGGAGCTGACCCGGGCCGTCACCAACGTGGTCTGCTCGCTCTGCTTCAACTCCTCCTACCGCCGAGGGGACCGGGAGTTCGAGGCCATGCTGCGCTACAGCCAGGGCATCGTGGACACGGTGGCGAAGGACAGCCTGGTGGACATCTTCCCCTGGTTACAGGTAGACGAGAGCAGGAAGCCACAGCAATACAGATTACAGATTCTGTTATTCGGTCATATTTCTATTATGTCTACAGAAAATATATGTATACCTATATAATATACCACATTGTATATATATATGACGTGTTTCTCTTTGTCACAGATTTTCCCTAATGCGGACCTGCAGCTCCTAAAACAGTGTGTTTCAACCAGAGACCAACTTCTGCAGAAGAAATATGATGAACACAAGGTACAGTTGGCCTCTTGCTGATGAGGTGCAGACGGCTGAGAAGTAAAGTCAATGTGTCAGCATTCCACCTCTGCTTCTGGCTCCATACCATCTAAACTCACACTCCTCCTTTCTGCCACTTTGGGTTTAATCCAAACAAAACGAAACATCAAAACTCACACGGACCTCGTCCTCTTCGTCCTCTCGTGTTGGACTGAGGAAGACTGGACGCTGCTGTGACTCGAGACAGGGCGGGCCAGCTGGTCACATCCTGTTGATGATGTTAGCTCAGGTTTTGAATGTGATAAACTTCATTTCTGTCCAGACACATTGCACCCTAAATCTGCTAAATGCTACCCCATCAAATACAATATACTGTATGCTATGAGTGTGTGTGCAGTACATTGACACAGTGCCCCCCCCCCCCCCCCCAGGCAGACTACAGTGACCATGTGCAGAGGGACCTACTGGACGCTCTGCTGAGAGCCAAACGCAGCGCCGAGAACAACAACACGGCAGAGATCAGCGGCGAGTCGGTGGGCCTGAGCGACGACCACCTCCTCATGACGGTGGGGGACATCTTTGGAGCCGGAGTGGAAACCACCACCACCGTGCTCAAATGGGCCATCGCCTACCTCATCCATCACCCGCAGGTAAGCCTGGAGCAGCATCGGGGTGTGTGTGTGTGTGTGTGTGTGTGTGTGTGTGTGTGTGTGTGTGTGTGTGTGTGTGTGTGCACCTCCAGTGTCATCCTGAAGTCGATCAAATTTGTCCAAATTTGTCCGTTTAGGTCTACAGACCGAAGTGAGGCTCATGATGGAATGCATATATGTGTTCTTGTTTCCCACATACTGGACACTGTCTGAACTCACTTAGAGTTTGGCCTTGTGTCAGTAAGCTATGGCTTTTACATTTGTGACAGATTTTGACTTTGCAAACCTTTAAATGAAAGCATCTTGCCTTTTTCTGAGCTGCAGTACCTCTGGAGTCCACTAGATGCTGCTCTGATGTCATTTCATTTAGGCTCTCAGCACATCACTTCTCCGTCTGTGATCCCAGCGGACATCGGGTGAAGGCAGGGTTCATCCTGACACAGAGAGACAGACACACATTCACACCCACAGGCAGCTCAGAGTCGAACCCACGCTGACACAGGGACTCAGCCTGTTTACAGGGTGTTCGACCCCTCTCTTTACAGGGATCGTATAAATAAAACATGTCCATGAATATGACTTTTACAGTTAATCACAGTTACAATCATTATTCAAGTTGAGTTCTTGGATTTCAGTTTGTCGAGACACGCAGGTTCAGTTTTAAATCCAGCTGTTCAAGTTCATTCAAATATAAATCATTCATATTCAGGTTCTAGTGACACCTGACCACAGTATAGCCACGACGCCAACGTGAACCTTCACTGCATGTCGGACGCCTCCCTCTGTCCACTCTCCAATGTTCACAATGACAAAAAGTGATATTTCTAAAAAAGCGTGTTATTCTGTGAACCCTGTGAAAAAAGAACCTGAATAGTAAGAACACGTGTGCACTAAGATGAAGTGTACTTATGGTGCAGAACATGGGCATTGTGTGTTTAGGTACAGAGGCGTATCCAGGAGGAACTGGACAGCAAGGTGGGGGGGGACAGGAGCCCCCAGCTCAGTGACAGAGGCAGTCTGCCCTACCTGGAGGCCACCATCAGGGAGGTGTTACGGATTCGCCCTGTGGCCCCTCTGCTCATCCCCCACGTGGCCCTCAGTGACACCAGGTACACTAAACACACTCATTTATCACCGTCATCCATGTCTGACGTGATGGAGCCACGCAAACATTCTGCCTCTGACCTTCTCTGCAGCATCGGGGATTTCACGGTGAAGAAAGGATCTCGAGTCATCATCAACCTGTGGTCCCTGCACCACGATGAGAAGGAATGGAAAAGCCCGGAGCTCTTTGACCCCGGTGAGAGGATGCTGCTGTCTAATGTGACGTCATTTATGGAGACAATTGGTCTTTTTTTATCATGTCTGCTGGGAAGAAGGGCCTATTGTAGCCTTTTTATGAATATTTATTCATGATGGTACAAAGGAATGAGTCATCTCTGTCATGTAGATCTAGAGTGGGAAAATGAACCGTTCATTGGCTATCATCCATCCATCCATCCATCCATCCATTTACTATCCACTTACGTGGGGTTGGGTGGTGGGGGCAGCAGGCTTAGAAGGGTATTTCAGATGTCCCTCCCCCCAGCAACGTTTTCCAGCTCTTCCTGGGGAACCCATAGCCCAGATATGTAATCCCTCCAGCGTGTTCTGGGTCTACCTCGGGCCCTCTTACCAGTTGGATGTGGCTGAAAACCTCTAAAGGGAGGAGTCCAGCTGATCACTTTCGAGATTATTGAAGGCGGGGATCAAACCGCCGTTCCTTTGATTGATCAGCAGTTTAGCTCCATGACCATCATCGGTTGTAGTTCTGCTGGTGCGTGTGTTGATTCTGACTCCGTGTTGTTCTTCTGCAGGCCGGTTCTTGAACAGCGAAGGCACAGGTCTGATCATCCCGTCGTCCAGCTACCTGCCTTTCGGTGCCGGGGTAAGGGTGTGTCTGGGTGAGGCCTTGGCCAAGATGGAGCTCTTCCTCTTCCTGTCATGGATCCTACAGCGCTTCACCCTCTCTGTCCCACCGGGCCACTCCCTGCCCAGTCTGGAGGGCAAGTTTGGCGTGGTCCTCCAGCCAGCCAGGTACAAGGTGAACGCCAAGCCCAGACCGGGCTGGGAGAGCAACAAGTGCAAGCCGTGTTGAGACTGGCGGCACGTTCTCGGCTACGTCGGCTCTCATTTGTGACCCGAGAGTCCGAATGCATTAAGGCAGTGAACTGGACATAACAGAACATCTCTTTGGTTGTATGACATTCATTATTATTTCTTCTCAATGTAACAATCTCAACAAACACTTCGACACATTATTTATAAATAAAATGTGGGGTCTAATATACAGTATTTGACTGTTATTTTGAATGGCGTACTTCGTAGCAGTAGGAGACTCTCTGTTGTCATAATTGACCCTTTGCTCATCAACGCTGACAGAAGCTTCTACAACATGCTCTGATAAAGCAGGGTGTGCTTTAGGGCGGGGCTCACTGTGATTGACAGGTCTCTGCTGCTACCAGAGACGTGTACGGCGTCTCTACGTCACTTCTCCACATTCCCAATATAACTTCTGTTCATCGGTTGCTAAAAAAAACCCAACATGACGACGACCGTAATCCAAGATGGTGACGGTGAGATCGCCGACCTCGAGGCTTCAAAACGACGGTCCACAAACCAACGGCTGACGTCGTCACGACGACTTCTACACCCTCTACGGTCCAGAGAGAAGATAGAAACGTGTTCTTTACCTTTGGCTTCATCCATCCATCCAGAAAAGGATGTTTTTTTTAGGAGGGAAATTCTTTGTCGACGAACACATCAGTTGACAAATTGATGAGTTGATTTGAAAGATATGTCTGTAAAACTGGGTTTCTCCACACAGAACCATGCAAAAGCACCTCTGCTCCTCGGTTCAGCATGAAAACATGACTAATCAACTAAAGAAATCTCCATCAACTAATTCAACCGATTAGTTGACTAATCGACTAAGTGAGGGCAGCCCTAACAGAGACAGTTGAAAGTAATACAGAATACCTGAGAGCCTCACTGACGTACATTCCAGAACATTTTTATATTTTGAATCGACACCAAATCGACAATGTTGCGTTTACATAAATAAAGACATTTCCATCATAAATTGTTGCATAAAAATGAACCAGAAGGTTAAACATTCGTTTATGTGTGCCCATCAATGTTGAAATGAAAATTGCGCTCTTGAATAAAATTGTACTTTTTTTCAAAGTTATACAAACAAACAAATCGTTATCATTTTGAAAGTTTTCTCAACATTCACAAATTGTTCTGTGGCATTTCCATCATTTAACCGTCATCCTACCAACATATCAGAGCAACATGTTAACTTATTTCTTTTTAAAACATTATTAGTTATGTAACGTCAACTAAAGAACACAACTGATTATTATCATTTTAAGACAGTAATGAGTCCTGAAACCAGAGGTGACTTGAAGTCAATATGTTGTTATATATATATATATTAGTGCTGGGCAACCATTACAATTTTTAATCGCGATTAATTGCTTGACTTTCTGCGATTATTCGCAATTAATCATCTGTTGATCAATCTAATTTATACGCGATAAAATAATTGTCTGCGTTAATTAATTAATGCGTTAACGCGATAATAACGAGTTAACTTGCCCAGCCCTAATATATATATAATAACATATTGACTTTGAGGCGATATATATATATATTTTTATATATATATATATATATATATATATATATATATATATATATATATATATGGTAGCCCCTGCCATCAGTGAATGGGTTAAAGAGCTTTGAGTGGTCAGAAGACTAGAAAAGCGATATACAAGTACAGTCCATTCACCATTTACATGATTAGATGCCTGAAGTAAGGTCTGTGGTTACCACAAGATTTTAAAGTTTTGTTCCACGATGTCCAATACGTCAGTAGATAGTCTCGTAAAGTCTGAAGGGTTTAAGCGTCATCAAAAAGGCGCCCGCTAACCATCACATAGACCGCCTTCACAGCCTTGGTAAAGACTCAAAGTCATGTGACCGTGGTGTAGTTTGTTGTTAGCTTTTTACTTCTGACGGTTGCATTTACGCTTCTAAAACAAAAACGTGTTCATCTATGAAGATTATCTTGCTGAACATAACGTACAAGTAGCATAAACTTGTGTTCCCCACAGAGTTTATTTTTTCTGCAATATTCAAAAATCCAATAGAAAAATCCCATGAGCTTTTTACCAAGAGAACCAGTGTGATGCTAACTTCAGGTTTGGCCTATAAAAATACGTCACCCAGCACCAGTCTATTGACAGAGCCCAGACACTCAGTCGGTCTCCCTCTAAATAGATAACCTCAACATAAGCCCTTTCATTATCATTTACTATGGTGTATATATATATGTGTGTGTGTGTGTGTGTGTGTGTGTGTGTGTGTGTGTGTGTGTGTGCGCACGGGGGGATCCTGAGGCCCCAGCTCCAGCAGAGTGAAGTGGCCCCGCGCCTCTATAGTGAGCCCACATTACCATTCATACACCTGTTTTGTTGGGGTATGCTGATTGACACGCGGAGCCCGGCCCCTCCACTTGTCCTTTCATTGTAATTGGCTCGACACTGCCGTGCATGGAAATTCCCCCCCCGCGCGACCCTTGGCTCACACCTTGACTAGCGGGAGAATGCGCGAGGCCGTAGGCGGGCGGACACACACACACACACAAACACACAAACACACACACAGCCGCCCGCCGCCGTGAATCACAAACGGGCTCTCTAACTCGCAACCACCGCCCACGGCTGCTTCCGTTGAGACCACCCGCCCGTCACTCTACGCCAAAGTCCCGCGAACAGGGCGACAGCATGCCGCGGTCCTTCCTGGTGAAGAAGCAGCGCAGCGCCAAGAGAGCGAATTCTGGCCGACTGGAGCCTGCAGAGACCGGAGGTAGGACCGCTTCTAGTGTGCGTGTGTGTGTGTGTGTGTGTGTGTGTGTGTGTGAGGAGGCAAAGTAACAACTGAGTTACATTACAAGTGCACTGTTTGACTCTTGACACTAAATATGAATATTGTTGGTAGAGCTCTGTAGATTGAGATGTTACAGCCTGGAGTGACTTAACACAGAAACTGAATATTACTCAACACCTGCTATCCAAAGACAGTGTTTACACATTAATACTACTTCAATACTTGAACAGAATAAGTGATTTAATTTGTACATTTAAGTACATGTTACTGCTCGGTTTGTATGAATGCAGACTTTTACTGATGTTTCAAGAAGAGCATTTGAATGTCTCCGCTCTATTTGTGAAGTGTTTCAGCCTTTAGCTCTATATGGAGTCACAGCTCTGACACATATCAAAGATTAAAAACATCCTCTTTATGACCAAACTGTGAGGTAAGAAGTTCGTGTTTTACAGACTTGTGAGGGATCATAAGTATCCTCCATGTTTTAGGAGCAGCACACCGTTCTGTTGTGTAGCTCTTTACAACGCGATGGAAGGAGAATAATGATGCATATAAAGGGACATCACAGTTTTGTCCGGCCACAAACAAAATGCAGTTTTGTGTTTAGCAGGTGCAAAATCCCCAGGTCCTTAAGACGAGCAGAAGGGCCCCATTAAGCAGCCTCAAGAGCCTGCGGAGCCTCCCAGGCTCCTCCTGACAAACCCCTCCTCCAGCCTTTGTACTTGTTCCAATACGGCCCTTAAAGCGAGCTCGAGCTCCCCATCCCATAATGATGGACTCCCATTACTGCCATCAGAGTAGTGCCGAGGAAGAAGAGCTGGACTGAAATCATATTTCATTTAACGATAGCTATACAGTGATTTAAGCTGTACGGACTTTAAATACATGGACATGATTTACTGCATGTTTACACAGATTATATCACAGTACTTACAGTCCACTGAGTCTCTCTGTCCCACTGTAACCAGTCCACTGAACCTCTCTGTCCCACCGTAACCAGTCCACTGAACCTCTCTGTCCCACCGTAACCAGTCCACTGAACCTCTCTGTCCCACTGTAACCAGTCCACTGAACCTCTCTGTCCCACCGTAACCAGTCCACTGACTCTCTCTGTCCCACTGTAACCAGTCCACTGAACCTCTCTGTCCCACTGTAACCAGTCCACTGAACCTCTCTGTCCCACTGTAACCAGTCCACTGAGTCTCTCTGTCCCACCGTAACCAGTCCACTGAACCTCTCTGTCCCACCGTAACCAGTCCACTGAACCTCTCTGTCCCACCGTAACCAGTCCACTGAACCTCTCTGTCCCACCGTAACCAGTCCACTGAACCTCTCTGTCCCACCGTAACCAGTCCACTGAACCTCTCTGTCCCACCGTAACCAGTCCACTGAGCCTCTCTGTCCCACCGTAACCAGTCCACTGAGCCTCTCTGTCCCACCGTAACCAGTCCACTGAACCTCTCTGTCCCACCGTAACCAGTCCACTGAGCCTCTATGTCCCACTGTAACCAGTCCACTGAGCCTCTCTGTCCCACTGTAACCAGTCCACTGAACATCTCTGTCCCACTGTAACCAGTCCACTGAGCCTCTCTGTCCCACCGTAACCAGTCCACTGAGCCTCTCTGTCCCACCGTAACCAGTCCACTGAGCCTCTCTGTCCCACTGTAACCAGTCCACTGAGCCTCTATGTCCCACTGTAACCAGTCCACTGAGTCTCTCTGTCCCACTGTAACCAGTCCACTGAGCCTCTCTGTCCCACTGTAACCAGTCCACTGAGCCTCTCTGTCCCACTGTAACCAGTCCACTGAACCTCTCTGTCCCACTGTAACCAGTCCACTGAGCCTCTCTGTCCAACTGTAACCAGTCCACTGAGCCTCTCTGTCCCACTGTAACCAGTCCACTGAACCTCTCTGTCCCACTGTAACCAGTCCACTGAGCCTCTCTGTCCCACTGTAACCAGTCCACTGAACCTCTCTGTCCCACTGTAACCAGTCCACTGAGCCTCTCTGTCCAACTGTAACCAGTCCACTGAGCCTCTCTGTCCCACTGTAACCAGTCCACTGAACCTCTCTGTCCCACTGTAACCAGTCCACTGAGCCTCTCTGTCCCATTGTAACCAGTCCACTGAACCTCTCTGTCCCACTGTAACCAGTCCACTGAGCCTCTCTGACCCACTGTAACCAGTCCACTGAGCCTCTCTGACCCACTGTAACCAGTCCACTCAGTCTCTCTGTCCCACTGTAACCAGTCCACTGAACCTCTCTGTCCCACTGTAACCAGTCCACTCAGTCTCTCTGTCCCACTGTAACCAGTCCACTGAACCTCTCTGTCCCACTGTAACCAGTCCACTCAGTCTCTCTGTCCCACTGTAACCAGTGAGAGCAGGAGTGATCACAACCCATATCTCTTTGATAGTTCATATAAGGTATATGAGTGATGGTGGCTGACAAATAGAGGGCGCTAGAGCACAACCTCTCCTCTCCCCACGTTGTAGATCTTAACAGAATAAGACTAGAAACATAAACGCTTCCCCCCTGCTGCTACCTGGCCGTGGTGGGAGGCTTGCGTGCCTCAATGACCCTGTGAGCTCTACCGGGCAGGATACGGGTCAGGGGTCTGACAAAAGGCGGCACCTGGTCCTCCAGGTTTGGGGGGTTGGGCTCAGGGTTGACGTCTCTGTCCTGTAAAAAAAAGTATTGTTACGGAAACATTAAGATTTATTCATACATATGTTATATATGTGTTTATAAATATATATATTCATGTGGAAATGTGCGTGTGTCTGCGTTGTACGTAATCTTATGTGTGTCATCAAATCTAAGAGCCAATCAGCTCTTTGATCTGACCACAGCCACGCGTTTCCCATCATGCTTTGGGTCTTGCAGTCTGGTGGAGAGCAACTGCAGCGCCTGACTCCGAATAACCGCAGCCGCCTCGATCTCGTGAGGTCATCGTTGACCACGTGTTCATGACACAAATCTACCCAGCATGCAATAAGAAGGATGAAAGCGGCGGGAGGTCGGTGTCTGTTGAGCCCACGTCTTCACAGAGACCCGGATCCATCTGGACTTGATCGGACCTCAGGGCAGAGAGCAGGACTGTGGTGGACCAGAGGAGGAGGACTCTGGTGCTCAAACACAGTCAGAGTTGACGGACGATGTTTCCTGCATGTCGAGTTTTTACTGTGAAGATGTGGGACATATTGTCTGATCAGAGAACTGTTTCTGCTGCTGCAGTCTACGTTCCTGATGATGGATATGCACTACAGGAATGAACTATGTTGATCTTTGAGCTACATCTGCATTGTGTGGTGCATCCCTGTGTTGCATAATGACAGTAAATGATTCATGAAACCTTGAGTTTTTTTGCATGTGAGCATTAGAAAGGAACAAATCTGAACCCTTTAATATCATCTAGGCATAGCGTGGCTGAATTAATATAATGGACAATAAGCTAAATGTGTGTGTGTCTACTCTACAGAGGCCCCCTGCAGCACCCACCAAGACTCTCAGCTGCACCATGACCCCCCCCCTCACCATCATCGTCCAGCCCCGAGCCCATGGCTACAGCACAGAGTCTGGTCCCTGTCCTCCTCCCGTCCTCCTTCTCTCAGAGCAGATCGACCGCATCCTCCACCTCCTCCCAACACCTCCCCACTCCCCTTACTGGGCCACTCTTCAGAGGCTGACAGCAGAAGCACCGCAGATGCCTTCAAACCAGCCGAGTCCTGCACCAAAGGGCACCTGGACCTGCAGTGTGTCGCGGGAGACCACAGGAGGAGAGAGAGCTTCGTCCCATCATCCCGGCCTCTCCTGGCCCTCTTTCCCATCGTTCCTCCCGGCGGCGGCCGCGAGTGCCGCGAGTGTTTGGACCGTCATAAAGAGTACCTAAACTTCCCGAGCCGGACCAAACGCGAGCAGCTCCAGTGCGAGTGGAGCGGCAAGAAGTACTTCAGCTGCAAGTACTGTGAGAAGGAGTACGTCAGCCTCGGAGCTCTCAAGATGCACATCAGGACGCACACACTGCCCTGTGTGTGTAAACTCTGTGGCAAGGCCTTCTCCAGACCCTGGCTGCTGCAGGGACATATACGAACACACACAGGTCAGTGAAACACACACACACACACACACACACACACACACACACACACCTTAGAGGTGCAACGTGTACATGCTCCCAACAAATAACATTCAAAATTCGACAACACTGCGAATCTCTGAGAGACGGTCAGGATAGCAAAATACATCAAAATAAAACGTTGAGAGAGAGTAGACCTGTCTGTGGTGACTGAGATATCACTGTTGGGCCTCTAGCTTCACTCTGCTGCTCCTGTCAGCACCAGGTGTGTGTGTGTGTGTGTGTGTGTGTGTGTGTGTGTGTGTGTGTGTGTGTGTGTGTGTGTGTGTGAGAGGGGATCTCGTAGCGTGGCTCAAAGACTGAACCAGATTTGAAATCACAGAGTGTCCCCCGTCACTGACATGGTGTCTCTATATGTCCGACGTATGGTCGTTGTCCTGTGTCTCTTTAAACGTCTACACAGTAACACTGTCTCTACGGACCCGTTTGACCTGCATGGATGCGTCTGAACGGGGTCTTGTTCTGGCTGGGGTTGGTTCGAGGGATCACTGACATGGATCTCTGTGTTCCTTCTGCAGGAGAGAAGCCGTTCTCATGCTTCCACTGCAGCAGAGCTTTTGCTGACCGCTCCAACCTGCGAGCTCACCTCCAAACCCACTCTGAAGTGAAAAAGTACCAGTGTTCCAGCTGCTTCAAGACCTTCTCCAGGGTCTCACTGTTAGCTAAGCACCAAGAGGCCGGCTGCCCGCTGTCCTGACAGCCTGTCGCCTGAAAGCTGCTCCAACATACTCTTCTGTAGAGTTCCACCGGTCCACAGCGACGTCTTTGAACTGGATCCTAAGTGTACAGGTGTACAAACTAACATGCATTTTTTGTAAGTGTGCACAGAGTGAGTCAGCATAAATCCATGTTGTCATGTGTTTGCCCGTATTGCCTGGTAACATTGAAGTTAGAACTTACTAACTGACTAGAACTAGTGCTGAAGTAGCAGTTAGCCGACTGAGTGTCCGGTTACATTGAATCACATCAAGGTTATTATGTAATAAAGTTGATTTGTTTCTGCATAAAACTGCTTTTTCGTTGAACTTGTTTGAAAGTGAGTGACTAATGCTTCAGAAGTTGTGACCCTTGTTCTATATGCAAGGGTGGAGCCCTCTAGGGGGCCCTGACGCTCCTGCAGCGCTTGCGGAAGAGCATGTAGGATAACGTTCAGCGGTGTGTGCTGCCTTATATACGTCATCAATTCATCATCAGTCAGCACAGTCTAGGCATATATAAATATATATATATAAATATATATATATATATATATATATATATATATATATATATATATATATATATATATTGTCTTGACCTGTCAACGTGCAGTTTAATAAAGACATGATCTAAGTTTTCCCACCAGCGGAGAAGATACTTGACTTGACGTCCGAATGCTTTCCCTGCCCTGCACCTGTAGCATGTATGTGAGCACCTGTTGTTTGCCCACCAAAATAGCTCCGTTATGATGTAATGGAATGCTATGAACAGTAACTGTCTGTGGAACAAGATCTAAATATTCCTAACCAGTCAGTCGGGTTCCTTTTCAATTCACACAGATGCTATTCTGACTCCCTGCAGGCCTATAAATACAGGCCAAGCTGTTATATTAGGCATGAGGGCAGCTCTCCATCTCACAGTGTGTCAGTAATACAAGACAGCGCCACCGGATTTAGCTGCCGTCGAGGCCTATTTTTACGCTACAATATCAGGCCAACGGATACAGCGGCACAAATGTGTGTGATTATGTCGCTATTTTCCACAGTAAATGTGAGCGTTTGGATAAAGCGCCTCATCACGGGCCTCCGATGCGCCGCAAATGACACGGTGTGACGCTTGTTAGCGAGACGCCTGCCGGCGTGTTCTAACTCAACGCGGGATCAAGAAGGTCAGAGGCTCGAGAAGAGTCAGCCGAGGGGAAGACGAGGGAGCAGTCAAGGTTGTGTTGAAGGGATATGAATGCCGCCCGTTAAAATGTCAAGTCTCAACTCTACAGCTCTGCAGCACACGTACTATCTCAAAGTCCTGAAACAAGAAGAAGAAGAAGACAGAACAGGTTCCCTGATAAAGACCCAAACCAACAACGTGTGAGCCCATCTGTCGACACGTTCTGACTTCCCTTCTCTGTCTCTACGAGCTCATTGGTTCCTGTTGGAAGGAAAATAGTGTGTTACTGCGCTAGGTTCAGCTCAACGATGGAGCTCTATCAGGCCTTGAGACACGCTTCACTTGTTCGTCGATACATTCACTGTTGATTCATGTGGACACCTTCAAACCGCGTGTTCCTCAGGCTCTCCTCAGGCTCTCCTCAGGCCCAACCTCTGAACAAACCTTCATGCGTAACATTGGCGGTGCTCCTTTAAAGCAAAGGGGCGAGACGAGGAGAAGACAACAGTAATTGCAGATGTGATTTCCAGATGCAAAGTTACAAGAACATTCTGATCAAATACCACCGAAAAGTTTAGAGGAAATATTATTTTGACTTCTTGAAGGGAGTTTAAAGTTACTAAAACACGTCATTGATTTGAGGGAAAGATTGTCAACATGTCCGCTCTCGTGTTCAATATTTAGTTATTTTCCTCACCTTAGAAGTTCTTCATATGACGATCGGAGAATAAATGTATCGACAGATAACTATTGTCTTATCAAAGACACAGAGCAGTAACGTCTACCTGAGCAGAGAAGAAGTCTCCCTGTGTGTGTGTGTGTGTGTGTGTGTGTGTGTTGTTATCAGAGCTTCTCTGTGATTGGTTGACGTAGCTTGGCTGCCCACGCTTACCTGTTAGTGCACATTAGTGCACGTGAGTGTGCCCCGCTGGCTAGCCTATGGCCACCACCCGTACGGCGGTTGTGACGCCGTGAGCCTGGACGGCGTTGTCGTGGAAGCGTAGCGCCGCCCTCAGGTCAACACTGCTCCCTGTCAGCACTGTTAGCAATGTTGGCACCGCTAGCTGGCTTCAGTACCGGCTCAGCCGTCACTATGTTCAGGACCGTGAGCCAATAGATATGCTCTGAATTTAAACTTGAGCGCTGCTAATGAAGTGCTTTGAGTTGCTTAAACATAACAATGTTTATCTATAAGCAGATATTGTGAGGGAAAAATGCTGACATTTGATGTCAGTGGAGATACACACAGTGTGAACATTTTGCAACGTTAGTTTTGTTTGTATGAGTGATGAGAAGAGAGAGGGTGACTTGTTATTAGCCAGACAGGAGAGAGGGAGCTGGATGTGTGTGTGTGTGTGTGTGTGTGTGTGTGTGTGTGTGTGTGTGTGTGTGTGTGTGTGGAAAAGCAGCTCAGTGAGGCGCTAACATTTCCAACTATGCCAAGTCATCACACCCCCTCCTCTTTTTCCACCACGACTGGAAGTGTGTGTGTGTGTGTGTGTGTGTGTGTGTGTGTGTCTCTCCAGTCATTCTCTGAACATATTGTTGACCCCTGCTACTGTTAAATTCATCTACTAAAAGGCTACTAAAGAATTGCATAATACATATTGTCTTACTTCCTCTCCATGTAGATACAATGAGAGAAAACAATGGAGGCAGATTTCATGTGTGGTGCTCACTGTAAATAATTCACAAATGATTTATATATATATATATATGACGTATATCCCAAATCCTGGTCATTTAAACCAAAGCTACCTGCAGAAAGAGATTCAGCAAGATGGGTGGAACCATCACAGCTACATGTATTCTCATTATTTTCTCCTGTCTTCCTCTGTTGCTCTGCTTCCAGTGCAGCTTCTTTTAAGTAGAGCTCTTATCCAATCAGAGTTCACCTCTATGTCTCTAGGTAAGGAGAGAGGCCAGAGGCCCTCTAGGAAGCCTTTGCTGTTTAAAGTAGATGTGGACGACATTGTTTATTGTCATCATGTTCAACCAATCAGATCTTTAGTTTGACATGTTGGGCGTATTCTTTGACATGTCAGAGCTGTCGAGGTGGCCTACGAGTAGTCAGCATTAACGTGCGCTGTGATTGGTCACTGGGCCAGTGACGTCATGTGGGTTGCCAGTTTGAGCGCAGTGGCTCCACCGAAAACATTATATTTCCCACAATTTAAGCTTCTGCATTTTCCAAACGCAATAGTATTATTCAAATGTATTGCTTGATTCGTAATGCGTACCGAGCCGAGAGCTTCGTGCCGAACGGTTTAATAGGAACACGTGTATTGTTACACCCCTAGAAACTAATAATACCCGTAGCTGTGGCGTCATAATGAGGTTATGAGGAGGTGGTTCAACTGTAGTAGGACAGCACTGAAGGCCCAGGTACAAAACACACGGCCCACCACTGCTGTCCTCAAATGTCCAGTTGTAGTCCAAACACTTTTACAGAGTATGTTCGTCTCTGTCTTGCTGCGACTTGCTTCTATCTGTACGGGACGCCCCGGACCTTCAACTAACTCCAATGTAAACCCATCCATGTCATTAGACGGCCAGAGCAACTGATGTGGTTCCAATAACGAGAAGGTTCGGGTTTGGCAGGTGGGAGCTGGGGATGGATGGGTCAAACCCTCAGGACACCACTATAAGAGTCCCGCGTGAAGCCAAGTTGAGTGATTTGTTAAATAACTTCCGGACATTACAAACATCAGTAAAGTTCTTTCAACCCAACCCAGGATCTTTTCACGGAAGCCTTGCCAAGGAGTTTTGTTGCTGAAGTAAAGCCTTAACAATAAGTCAACCTTTGTTGTTTATTTTGAAAAGAAGCTGTGATGTAACCAGCAGACACTGACACGCCGTCCCCGACTGTCCAGAACTGACACTAGAGGAGGACCTACACTCTAGGTCCTACACTCTAGGTCCTAGAGTGTAGGACCTAAACTCTCCTAGAGTCTCAGAGAGAACCAGGACATTCTGATGTAGCATTTCAAAATTAAAGCCCTTCAAAATCGCACGCATGATCTAACTTCAAAACACATTCATGAGACAATTTGCCTAATTTCAGATGGGATTTTAGAGGAAATGGTGCATAGTTACGAAATCATTTCACCTCAGGTGTATAGCAGACCATCTCAAGGTGTCACTCAGAGAGAACCAGGACATTCTGATGTAGCATTTCAAAATTAAAGCCCTTCAATCGCATGCATGAGCTAACTTCACATTTATGAGATTCTTGTGATTTGAAGTTAGATCATGCATGCGATTTTGAAGGGCTTTAATTTTGAAATGCTACATCAGAATGTCCTGGTTCTCTTTGAGTGACACCTTGAGGTGGTCTGCTATCAACCTGAGGTGAAATGATTTCGTAACTTTGCACCATTTCCTCTTAATAATCGTCACGGTCTCTGAACATATGAGACACACTGGATTTAAACTGTCCGTGTGAAGAATGAACCTATAAGAGTCTGTTCATTGTTGGTTAAAGACTCTGGTCTCTCTGGTCTCTCTGACCACTTCTCTCTTTTTGGAGAACGTCGGTTTTAGGTCCAGGATCCGGATACAACCGCCGATCTTCTGAATAAAGGATGACCCGCTCTCGACATTGGCCCTTTCTGAAACAGGGTCCTGGTCCACTAAAGTTCATCTTTGATGCAGTAGCAGACTATGATATGTTGGACAGAGGCCTTTAGCTTCAGTGGTGTGGAGCAGAATGTGCTTCGCCGGCAGTAACGGAGTGAGAAGCTGGAGCTCATTGTGGAGCTGAGTCACAGCTGCCGACAGAAACATGACGAGGCATTTCAAAAATGTTGTTTCTGAAGTGGTTTATTTTAACAAATTCCATTGTTGTGTGCGTACAAAATAACAATAAAATAAAACAAGAATAATGGAAATATAAAATCTCTAGTTTATAGGAATTCAAAATCCTGCATAACATATTCCTATTCATACATATATGGTAGGGTTAGGTAACTTATCAGTGACAACGATGTATCATATCTACACCTCATGACCTTATGATGTATCATATCTACACCTCATGACTTCATGATGTATCATATCTACACCGCATGACCTTATGATGTATCATATCTACACCTCATGACCTTATGATGTATCATATCGACACCTCATGACCTTATGATGTATCATATCTATACCTCATGACTTCATGATGCATCATATCTATACCTCATGACTTCATGATGCATCATATCTACACCTCATGACTTCATGATGTATCATATCTATACCTCATGACTTCATGATGTATCATATCTACACCTCATGACCTTATGACGTATCATATCTATACCTCATGACTTCATGATGTATCATATCTATACCTCATGACTTCATGATGTATCATATCTATACCTCATGACCTTATGATGTATCATATCTCTACCTCATGACTTTATGTATCATATCTATACCTCATGACCTTATGATGTATCATATCTCTACCTCATGACTTTATGTATCATATCTATACCTCATGACTTTATGTATCATATCTATACCTCATGACTTCATGATGTATCATATCTATACCTCATGACTTTATGTATCATATCTATACCTCATGACTTCATGATGTATCATATCTATACCTCATGACTTCATGATGTATCATATCTATACCTCATGACTTCATGATGCATCATATCTATACCTCATGACCTTATGATGTATCATATCTCTACCTCATGATGTATCATATCTATACCTCATGACCTTATGATGTATCATATCTCTACCTCATGATGTATCATATCTACACCTCATGACTTTATGTATCATATCTATACCTCATGACTTTATGATGCATCGTATCCATACCTCATGACTTCATGATGTATCATATCTATACCTCATGACTTTATGTATAGCTATACCTCATGACTTCATGATGTATCATATCTATACCTCATGACTTCATGATGTATCATATCTATACCTCATGACTTCATGATGTATAATATCTATACCTCATGATGCATCATATCTATACCTCATGACCTTATGATGTATCATATCTACACCTCATGACTTCATTATGCATCATATCTACACCTCATGACCTTATGATGTATCATATCTACACCTTATGACTTCATGATGTATCATATCTACACCTCATGACCTTATGATGTATCATATCTATACCTCATGACCTTATGATGTATCATATCTATACCTCATGACCTTATGATGTATCATATCTATACCTCATGACCTTATGATGTATCATATCTCTACCTCATGACCGTATGATGTATCATATCTCTACCTTATGATGTATCATATCTACACCTCATGACCTTATGATGTATCATATCTATACCTCATGACCTTATGATGTATCATATCTATACCTCATGACCTTATGATGTATCATATCTATACCTCATGACCGTATGATGTATCATATCTCTACCTCATGACCGTATGATGTATCATATCTCTACCTTATGATGTATCATATCTACACCTCATGACCTTATGATGTATCATATCTCTACCTCATGACCTTATGATGTATCATATCTCTACCTCATGACCTTATGATGTATCATATCTCTACCTCATGACTTCATGATGCATCATATCTACACCTCATGACCTTATGATGTATCATATCTCTACCTCATGACCTTATGATGTATCATATCTCTACCTCATGACCTTATGATGTATCATATCTACACCTCATGACCTTATGATGTATCATATCTCTACCTCATGACCTTATGATGTATCATATCTCTACCTCATGACCTTATGATGTATCATATCTACACCTCATGACCTTATGATGTATCATATCTCTACCTCATGACCTTATGATGTATCATATCTCTACCTCATGATGTATCATATCTCTACCTCATGACTTCATGATGCATCATATCGGGTGTCACCATACGACCTCACTCAGTCAACGAGTCACGTGGACCTTCCTGCAGAGCATCAGGAGGAGCTCTTCTGTCGCGCATGTTAAAGACTCAGATGAGAATACTACACAGCGACATTACTGGAGATGAATACAGTAGCTGTTGACTCGTTGTATTTTATACTTTTCATTGTTTCCGTTTACCTCAGCAAAATACTTCCTTATTAGCTCTCGCGTGCTAGCTACTGTTAGCTCATCAAACCTGCTCACCGCAGACCTATCTAAAGAATAAGTTACTTACAGTGAATAGTAGCATAGCATAGCCACTGATGAGGGATTCAGAGTCAACATGTTTCCATGTGGACCCTCATGCAGCGGTGGTGGTGGTGCAGACGGTCCAGGTGAACTGAAGCTGTTTCCGTCTTCACGTCGTCAAATCAAATGAAAGCAGTGGAGACGGAGCAGACTGGCCGTCCTGCTCCACCGGGAGACACAAAGAGGAAGCGAGGCACCACCAAATCCAGAGCTGGTTGGACTCCTTTGTGATGTGGATCTCTGTAGAGACCACGTGAACCGGGCTGGGTCAGGAGCTTCTTCTGGAGGGACGGGACAGGACGGGGGCAGTCATCACGGTGACGATGTGGTTGGGGAGGGATCGCTGTCAGTTTTCAGCCAGCGACAGAGCCAGAGCCGCCTGCAGGGCTGCTTCTTCATCGATGCTGTAGTCCTGACACAAAGAAACACACACTGGTGACCGCAAACCACGAAGAGCATCCCTCACAGACCACCAGCACCCAGTGTGTGAGGAGGAGGTCACTAGGAAACCACATCAAAGACCCGTCTCACAGGTTTGTATAATGGTAGAAGAATTAAATCCTTCTCTCAGTCAAAAGAATTCATTTTTCAGATGTATTAACTCGGACCGTGACGAGGAAGTCAAGGTGGAAAGAGGTCTTTGAGAAGAACTGGTCCTTTAATTCATCTCTGATCAAATACAGTTGAGTCACATTTATAGTGAAAGCGTCACCTGATGAGTGGACATTAATATTACTGGATGCTGTTCAAGTAAGGACAGTAAAAGATCATATTCATGAATGACATATGACTCTGGATATCAGACACTGAGTGCACCACAGTATGACATGTATCACATGTTCACGTCTTTAATAGAAATCTGGAATAACGTCAAAACATTAATGACGAGCTTTGTTTTAGTGTAACGCTGAATCTGTCTGTCTGTCTCTGTCTACATGTCTGTCTCTCTGTCTGTCTACATGTCTCTGTCTGTCATTAGAACAGTGTATTTAAGACACCAAATGTATTATTCACATTTAAACTAGTTTTGTCCCCAAAAGAAGAAGAATGAAATGATTCAAATGTCCATCAGTGGACGTTCCCACATTACTGAGCTCTATATTATAATACATATGAATATTGAGTGAGTCTCTCTGAGCTGTGAGTAGTTCAGCTGATGTTCTAACAGTGCTAACCTAGACTGACCTTCTGTTTCTCTTGTGAAGTCTGAAGAAGAGCTTTGCTAAAGTTCATTCCAGCTTCTTCTCGGCTGCTTTTATTGTGAAACTCTTGACACCGAAACAGGAAGCTGTTCCTGTTTGGATCAAAGCTTCCACTTTCTTCTACCATTGACCGCTGATTCAACTGTCTTCACTCGTCGGTCTGGTTGAACCATTCTGCAGCGTCTTGTTCTCCATCTACTAAACTACAGAACAGCTAATAGCAAAAAGACTTTCTACAAAATAAAAGCATCATTCAGACACAGAGAGTCGTCTGACTGGACACGCTCTGTGGAGGGCCACTGAACTTTGACGACAGTGGATTCACAGTATTTATATACAGTGTATATTGCAGCTTCTCAGCTACATGAGAACATCCACCGTGAGGGTAGAGGTGAAGCTGTCCTCTGGTCACTTAGCTAGCTGCTCACTGTTTCGTGTCCAAGGGTTGTTTGAATGGTGCATTGGAAGTTGCTGGGTTAGGTTATAACGAGCTCTGGCTGCCTGTACCATAATCATGAAGGAAATCCAAACCCCCCCAAAACCAACCGCTGTTACTGAAACATCAGCACTGGACTCACAACAAAGGTGTCGTAGGAGAACTTGTGTCTGTGGAGGAGATGCTGCAGGAAGTTGGAGCTCTTATAGCTGGGGTCTCCCCACGGCATGGAGGAGCACACCGGACACACCTGGAGACACAGAAACAATGTTGTGTTCCTGGGGCCCTGAACAAAAGGTCCATGAACCGGCGGTCAGCACATTGAAACCAACACCACCAGGCAGCCCCGCCTCCTTAGTCAGCTACATACGATACGCGTTGTTTAAATGTTAAAGTTCTTTTACAAGGTTCCCGCAGGAACGCGTGTGAGTTGGTCTCTTACCACTTTATTAGGGTCATTACGGTGATTGTCCATGCAGTGCTTCACCAGCTCCTGCTGGTCCAGGTTTCTGGCCCCACAGAACGGACACACAAAAGTCGACCGGTTTGGAATATTGCTGCACACAGATGGACAGAAGACCTGGATCACCACAGGCTCGCACAAGCTCCTTCAACCTGTTCTATGTACGCCGTGTGTACACGTACAATACAGCACATGATATATATATACGCTGTACAGGCAGTGTGAGTCAGAGTGAGTCTGCTCTAGCTCCAGACAGCACATGGTATGGAGTTCTAGTGAGACTGGTCCTGGTTCTCCAGCAGAGGGGTTCTGCGCCTGAAACTAGAGGAATGAGTATCTTCTCCTGCACTGGCCTTTCAAATGTGTCACCTTAACCAAGAACTCACACACACACACACACACACACACACACACACACACACACACACACACACACACACACACACACACACACACACACACACACACAGCATGTGTTCAGAGTGTGTGCTCAGAGTGTGTGTTCAGAGTGTGTGTTCAGAGTGTGTGTTCAGAGTGTGTGCTCAGAGTGTGTGCTCAGAGTGTGTGCTCAGAGTGTGTGTTCAGAGTGTGTGTTCAGAGTGTGTGTTCAGAGTGTGTGCTCAGAGTGTGTGCTCAGAGTGTGTGCTCAGAGTGTGTGTTCAGAGTGTGTGTTCAGAGTGTGTGTACCTCGGTATAGGTTGGGAGGTGGGCACCACAGGGACAAACTTAGGACAGTTAGCTATCTGCTCCTGTACTTTAGAACAGGAAGCAATGTGGGACCTCATCTTCACCAGAGCCACCTGAGAACACGAACACACACACACACACACACACACACACACACACACACACACACACACACACATTAACAATACCACAAAGACAACATTGTTCATTTAGTCTGTTCTGTCCAGCACACTCTCCATCATGAGGTGAAACATGTGGCTAACATATAGACTGTACCTACAGCTGTGTAAGTGATGATTGATGTTCGACCAGATGAACACACACCCATGATGGAGAGCTGCTAACAGGAATGCTATCCTTCAGTATCTACCTTCTTGCTGCAGCCCCTGCAGGGTGCTTTGTAGGAGGCCAGCTGCTTCTCCACGCTGGAGGAACGCTCCACCTTCTTGGGGTCAAAGGGCACGCGACAGAGAGGGCAGAGGGGCGAGGTCACCTGGAGACAAGGCTGCAGACACTCCCCACAGAACCTGGAGGAGACGACAGAGGACAGACGGGGAGAGACGGTTCAAGTCGCCGCTCGAGAGAACCGGCGAGGAGGGAGAGGCAGTCCCAGGTGTGTCTGGGCTCACTCTGGACTGCTTCTGAGGAGGACCTGTACTAGCCTCCTATGAAGGGCCCAACCTAGATCATATTCAGACAGCCGTTATAAAGGCAACGAACACAGTGATTCTGATCGTCAGGTGATTATACAGTAAAGAAAACACACTTCTTAATATCTTCTTGTATAACTTGTATAAACGCTGTACGCCCGCTCACTATCTGTAGTCTGTCAGAACATCTGGAAACACCATAGAATAACACTCACATCTGTGTATCAATAATGACTGTGTTCTCATGCATAACACATGTTTATCATCTGTTTTATCACACAGCATCATAAATAATGACATTTCTATGTATTAGCTATAGATCAGGTTATAACAGCTGCAGTTACTGGTGCAGCTGTAGAGAAACCGTGAAAGATGAACGGCAGAAGGAGTGAAAATGTACACACACACACACACACACACACACACACACACACACACACACACACACAGCCACATTTGAGAAGCTGTTAGTCACAGATGTCAAATAGTTGAGTGGTATTCCTCCAGTGGAGGAGCTTGTTGTTTAATGAACTGCTGCTACCAACACACACTCATGAGCCGTAACGTTACCGTACACACAACAACAACAACAACACGCGTCCAAACAAGAGAGGCTACTTTACGTGTGCGCGCAGCCGTTGATGCTGACGGGTCTGTGGAACACCTCCAGGCAGATGGGACAGGACAGCTGGCTCTCGATGCCCTCGGCCGGGCCGCCGCTGGGCTGCTGGCGGAGCTGGGTGCTCGTCGAGACGAAGCTCCGAAACATCGCCATCACGGAGCGGGAGAGGACGCCGCTACCGTCGACGACAGCTCCCGACGATCCGACACCGAAGAGAGAGCTGGTAGCATCAGCCGCGCAGCGCACTGAATGTGCGCCGTGCAAACATGGCGGCCGTCCTCTCTACTAATCACGAAACATGTCGTGAATAAACCAAAGCGGCGCCGTCCCGAGCTGGAGACCCGCAGCAGAGGTACACATCAGGAGCGGTGCCGCGAGGACGACCCGCATAGAGAACCGCGATCTACAGACTGACGGAGGTCGCGTGCTGCTGCTCCACCCGGTTGTCAGATCAGCGCTTTTGGAAGAAACGCTCGCGAACAACAGGAGCGGCTACGTTAGAGACCCTCCGCGCGCTCTCCTTTGTGGAGGCTGAAGTCCTGACCGTCCTCTCCTCACGGCTCTCTACGTCTCTAAGAACTACAACCCCACAGGCCGGTTCAAAGGCGGACGGCAAGCGAACTGGGCCAAAAGTCCTGAATAAGAAAGATGAACCAGCAGCCTACGAATGTACACATCAACGTGTCGCAAAGCAACGTGTGTTGTTCAAGTGATACTAGATCTATAACAGATCAATGACAGCTCTATAACAGATCAATGACAGATCTATAACAGCTCTATAACAGATCAATGACAGATCTATAACAGATCAATGACAGATCTATAACAGATCTATAACAGATCAATGATAGATCAATAACAGATCTATAACAGATCAATGACAGATCTATAACAGATCAATGACAGATCTATAACAGATCTATAACAGATCAATGACAGAGCAATACCAGATCAATGAGATCTATAACAGATCAATGACAGATCTATAACAGATCAATGACAGATCAATACCAGATCAATGAGATCAATAACAGATCAGTGACAGATATATAACAGAACAATGACAGATCTACGACAGATCAATAACAGATCAATAACAGATCTATAACAAATCAATGACAGATCAATAACAGAACAATGACATCATTAACAGATCAATGACATTAATAACAGATCAATGACAGATCTATAACAAATCAATGACAGATCTATAACATCAATGACAGATCTATAACAAATCAATGACAGATCTATAACAGATCAATGACAGATCAATAACAGATAAATGACAGATCAATGACAGATCAATGACAGATCAATAACAGATCTATAACAGATCAATGACAGATCTATAACAGATCAATGACAGATCTATAACAGATCAATGACAGATCAATAACAGATAAATGACAGATCAATGACAGATCAATGACAGATCAATAACAGATCTATAACAGATCTATAACAGATCAATGACAGATCTATAACAGATCAATGACAGATCTATAACAGATCTATAACAGATCAATGACAGATCTATAACAGAACAATGACAGATCTATAACAGAACAATGACAGATCAATGACAGATCTATAACAGAACAATGACAGATCTATAACAGATCAATGATAGATCTATAACAGATCAATGACAGATCAATAACAGATCAATGACAGATCAATAACAGATCAATGACAGATCAATAACAGATCTATAACAGATCAATGACAGATCTATAACAGATCAATGACAGATCTATAACAGATCTATAACAGATCAATGACAGCTCTATAACAGATCAATGACAGATCTATAACAGATCAATGACAGCTCTATAACAGATCTATAACAGATCTATAATATATCAATGACAGCTCTATAACAGATCAATGACAGATCTATAACAGATCAATGACAGATCTATAACAGATCTATAATAGATCAATGACAGCTCTATAACAGATCAATGACAGCTCTATAACAGATCAATGACAGATCTATAACAGATCAATGACAGATCTATAACAGATCAATGACAGCTCTATAACAGATCAATGACAGATCTATAACAGATCAATGACAGCTCTATAACAGATCAATGACAGATCTATAACAGATCTATAATAGATCAATGACAGCTCTATAACAGATCAATGACAGATCTATAATAGATCAATGACAGATCTATAACAGATCAATGACAGATCTATAACAGATCTATAATATATCAATGACAGCTCTATAACAGATCAATGACAGATCTATAACAGATCAATGACAGATCTATAATAGATCAATGACAGATCAATGACAGCTCTATAACAGATCAATGACAGCTCTATAACAGATCAAAAACAGATCTATAACAGATCTATAATAGATCAATGACAGCTCTATAACAGATCAATGACAGCTCTATAACAGATCAAAAACAGATCTATAACAGATCTATAATAGATCAATGACAGCTCTATAACAGATCAATGACAGATCTATAACAGATCAATGACAGATCTATAATAGATCAATGACAGCTCTATAACAGATCTATAACAGATCAATGACAGATCTATAACAGATCAATGACAGATCTATAACAGAACAATGACAGATCTATAACAGATCAATGATAGATCTATAACAGAACAATGACAGATCTATAACAGAACAATGACAGATCAATAACAGGTCAATGACAGATCAATAACAGATCTATAACAGATCAATAACAGGTCAATGACAGATCAATAACAGATCAATGACAGATCTATAACAGATCAATGACAGGTCAATGACAGATCAATAACAGATCAATAACAGATCTATAACAGATCAATAACAGATCAATGACAGATCAATAACAGATCAATGACAGATCTATAACAGATCAATGACAGGTCAATGACAGATCAATAACAGATCTATAACAGATCAATAACAGATCAATGACAGATCTATAACAGATCAATAACAGATCTATAACAGATCAATGACAGGTCAATGACAGATCAATAACAGATCTATAACAGATCAATAACAGATCAATGACAGATCTATAACAGATCAATAACAGATCTATAATAGATCAATGACAGATCTATAACAGATCAATATCAGGTCAATGACAGATAATATTATATTATATTATTACGATACAACTCATGGTGTGTATGACAACATGTTAGCCTTTCAGCTGAAGCGCCGGCAGTAAGAAACAATAAAAAAATAAAAAACGACTAGATATATTCTATGTATTCATATCACATATTCACTTATGTGCCCTGTGTGTTGCAGTGGGACACGTCACAGACCACATCCATTACCAAACAACCAAAAGAAGCCCTGGATATGTTGAACTTGCTTCGCAGTACAGGCCCCTGGCTCCACGTTGACATCCAGGGTCACGCTGCATTGACCCACAGAGAGCCGGACTCCAGTGGGACCGGAGGAGGAGGACTCGATGCTGTTTGGTGCTCTAGTTAAATGTGAAGACGTCTGCCATATTTTCTGCCCGGAGGATGGTTTTGTTGCTGCTGATTACATTCCTGATGATGCAATAAAATAAAAATATGCACTGCAGGAATGGACTTCTGTTTATTTGTCTTGTTTGTACTGAAAGGGTGCGATCTCAAATGTTAGGGAACCCAACAGGAAGTCAGACATTTTCATTTTCATGTGTAATTTTAGGCCTTTCACATGAGCTTCACTTTAACAAACTCCAGTACAGTCTGAAGACCTTTCTGATTAAAGGTCTTCAGAGTGTTGGGTTCGACGGATGAATGAATGGATGAATGGATGGATGAATGAACACACGTGGCAGACGGCATGGAAAGCAGTAAAAATAGACACTTTATTGTGTTGTTTGTGGACTGCAGTAACAGTGAACTGATAGCATGTGTGCTGGGTTTGAGTGGATGTTTGAATTAGACCTTGTTAGAAAAGACCTACAGGACATGGAGATCAAGAGACGTGTTAAGCATTGATATAGTTGTTGTACGTTTCTTCAGAGAGGACTGTCGCAGCGTCACTTCTTCCTCTAATCGCCTTCGTCACCTTCGTCCAGCAGGAACTCACCGATCTCCTCTCTCATCTGAGACCTGCAGGACACAACACAACGGAGGGACTATTGTCTACACTGATGTTATAATGTCCATGTGGAAGGGAAGGTGTCTCATTACTGATCAGCAGTAAAGCTGGGCAGACGGCGTCCCACTGGAGACGTGTTGTTTCACTCTTTAGGGAACCTGAGACGGTCCATTAAAATCGCTGACATGTCAGAAATTGACGTCGGGGAGCAGTTGACCGGGCCGTGATCGGTCCTCTAAAGTGGGTCGTTTAATGTAAAGGAGATGGGATCCTTATTATTAACTTACCTCCTCTGCCTCCTCTGAGCCTCAGACAGGATGTAGTGTGGGAGACGCTCCACCGACGACTAGACAAAGAGACACGAGGACATCAGAGCAGCGAAACAAAAGGAAAGACATGGGACAAAGTACTACAAGAGACAAACAAACTACCTTTTCTATTTAGATTGAGTGATCCAAAACAAATAAAGTTTAGATTATATTAGAAAAGGATGAATTGAGTGTGTTCCACTCACCATGTCTCTGATGGTCAGCTGACAGCTGTAACACAGCAGGCTCCTCAGATCGGTGCCCTCTGGTCCCCTGTAACACACAGAGACCAGATCTCAAGTGGACCAGACCGGCAGAACCATTGCATGATAACCCATAAATGACAACCCTCTCATTTCGTGTCAAGAAGTACAAGTACAGGTACAGAAGAAGTACAGGTACAGAAGAAGTACAGGTACAGAAGAAGTACAAGTACAGAAGAAGTACAAGTACAGGTACAGAAGAAGTACAGGTACAGAAGAAGTACAAGTACAGGTACAGAAGAAGTACAGGTACAGGTACAGAAGAAGTACAGGTACAGAAGAAGTACAGGTACAGGTACAGAAGAAGTACAGGTACAGAAGAAGTACAGGTACAGGTACAGAAGAAGTACAAGTACAGAAGAAGTACAGGTACAGAAGAATACATTGCTCTTTGGAAAACCCGTCGATACCTCAAACACTCTGAAACTCACACCAACACCATGAGACTGACAAACGGCTCTACAGGTAAGAGGAACACTGTGTGTTTTGGACTTTTAAGTGTCGGTGTGATCCCCGTTTACATTCGATCAATAAATCCCTGAACACTTACTTGGCAGACGAACAGCAACCTGCACCACTTGCTGCTTTCCCACAATCCTCTGCTCCACCGGAGGAGCAGCACTGTCCAGGGGCAGCAGTGGATTCTGGCTCCATTGGAGCTTTAATGAAAACACAGGAAACCCATTTTAATGCCTGAGAAATACGGAAACTCAATTGTGGACTTTTACGGTACTGCAGGATTCTAAAGGCAGGCGTATCATGTGACCTGAGCTGGAGGAGCTTTGGTGCTACAAAACCAACCTCTTAGCTGTGCCGCTATAAACCACAGACTGTCTATGAGAAGTGGAAGCAGTCATCGGGACGTCATCCACTGGTTTGAGGACTGAAGTTTTGAAGCCTCGAGTTTGGCGATTTTCCCAACCAATGAACAGAAGTGACCATATTTGGAATGCGAGTGACATAGAGACACTGCGTAGGGCTCTAGTAGCAGCAGCTACCTGTCAATCACAGTAAGCCCCGCCCCTAAATCATCCCCTGCTTTCTGGTCTGTTTGACTCTAAATGGAGCATAATGTACTAAATGAACATCATGCTGTATTGAAGAAGACTGTAAACTAGAGATTGAGACCATAAACTCATGTTTACAATGTTTACTGAGGGAATAAATCAAGAGAGAAGTAGAGTCATTTTAGACTAGACTTCTATACAACCAGAGGAGTCGCCCCCTGGTGGACACTAGAGAGAATGCAAGGTGGTCGCCTGCTGCTATGAACACAGCGCTGAAATACAACACATATTGTAAGTAGTACTTCTCTGACAGGTTTAATGCTCTGCAAGACACCTCGAAGCCCTGAGTGGAAGTGAGACGTGTTCATGGACCGGATACTGTACCTAGGTCTGGTCTTGGGACCGCAGCACTGGTAGCTCCTGGTGCTTTAGTCTGAGAGAGCTGCTCCGAGATCAGCGTGGCCTGGAAGGCTGAAGCATTCTCTAAGAGAGGAAAGACGACGTCATTAGGTCTGCTTTAAGGTCCAGCCCGTCTGTCCCTCAGTGGCTCATAGGCGTAGCTATCGTTGTTCAAAGTCACTCCATGCAACACTCACCAACAGCCGTGTCCAGGGCGCACATGCAGAGCAGACACCTGTCGCAGTGGTCGGCCGTGGAGGAGCTCTTACACGTCTGCAGCTTCTCACTGGTCCTACGGCCAAACACAGCAGAGCGTTACGCACCTCACCAGGGCTTCAAAAGCTGCTCTGTGTGTGTGTGTGTGTGTGTGTGTGGAGCATGCTGGGTAGACTAGTCTAGTTAATCGATGTACTGTCACATCGAGTGCCTGCTGCAGAGTGTGTGCTCATGTAGGTGGCTGAGGGTCCTGCTGACCTGTAGATGGTGCTGACAGTAGAGGGGAAGTCTGCCTGCAGTCTGGTGACGAAGCTCTCCGTCAGGCGCTGGATGCTGGACTTGTCTGTTGTCTGTGGGAAGAACACAAAACGCACTGAATGCACCAGTTTAAACAGAATATCATTTTTAAACAACCGTTCAGTGCAGAGCTTCAAAATATCCAGCTGGGAGAACATGTGAAGCTCTCTGAACAGAGACCTCAAAACGTGATTGGCCAACACTACTCAGACCACAAAGGGAGCCGCTTCAGATCGCTACATAAACTACATAACAGCTTCACACATCACAGCTTACCCTTCACAATAAAAGCCCATCACATATCCACTGAATCACCGCTTACTCAAGGGACCCTCAGTTTACTCGGAGCATTTGGAGCCAACTCAACCAAGAGTCTTACAGCACGGCTCCGACGTCTCATTGAGGGCTGAAGCGTGGTCAGTGTGACGTGTGAAGGGTTAGAACGTGTGAACGCACAGCTGATCTAACCCCTGGTAGTCCAGTCCCGGGTGTACATGAACACGGACACATTGGCTCAATACTTGACTCCTGTGGTTTCCTGGCTCCCTTCCCGTAGTGCGACACCCCGTTACCGTCACGACCGCTGCTTGATCTCACCTTCGTGTCCAGACTCGGTATGAAAACAGAGGGCACGCCGAACACGCGGTTGTAGTAAGCTATTTCTTTAGCCGAGTAGTCCCTCATCGGCCTCACTGACACGATGTCCCCATACCTGGAGTCTGAGAAGCCCTGTTAACACAAACACACACAGTATAACAGTGGTCCTTTGAGTTCACGTCTAACGTCATCAAGCAGCAGGAACACAACCCTCTGGGTTTGGAGTCCAGCAGCGCATACACACCGTGTCCTGAGCCAGCTGTGCTCCTCTGCCCAGTGAAATACCGGTGAGCAGTTTGACGGCCAGTCTGGTGCAGTTGTCTCCCAGCATCACCTTGCTGTAGCCTTCGGTGCGAGCCGTGTGCACCAGCAGATGCTGCCTTTGAGGAGAACACGGCAAAATTACAGACTGGACTTTTTTTCTCAACGCGAGTTTGTGTTCGAGTCATCTCTTGACTGTAGGACCTTAGCGTGTTGAGCAGGTCTTCTCTGGCCGTCAGCGTCTTAGCAGAGCCGATCAGCTGCTGCAGTGAGGCGGTGCTGGACTCCTGAACGGCAGCCGGAGCGGTTTCCTCCCGTTCCAGCGGAGTCCGGCGGCCGACGCCGTCGCTCTGGACGAAGTGACCCACGGCCGCTTTGTAGGCGCCGGCTGATCGCTCCAAAGGCGCCGGGGCCGCCGCCACCACCGAACTGGGGAGGTCCAGAACCTGAGAGGAGGTCGGAGGACACGTTCAGCAACACGTCTGATCTCTTGTAGGCCGTTTGTCAGCGTAGTTACAGGTTCGACCTCAGCAGACCGCCGATAAGACCTTTAAGTAACGACAACCGTTAACTGACAGGAAGGAATGTTTGAAAGGAGCTTTCCATTGACTGGATGTCACGTTAACGAACCACGTGATCACATGACTATGCATGGACACTGGGTATGCGGGTGCCGGTGTAAACAGGAAGTAGATTGGTTGCTAAGTTATAGAACTCTTCAATAATAAAAGGCCGTGCCTGATACTTAAGATCGTCCTCTATAATCTCCCTCTATATACTCAAATAGACACATTTCATGAAGTTTTAATAGATTATGGGTCAAGAAATTTGGTCAACACTCGTCTAAGACCCGATTAAGTAGGGCCCGCTGGTGTCTCCGTCACACCACAATCCAACCCTGGAGTCGGCAGCGTGTCCGAACCTCTCCGGTGTTTCAAACTCCGGGGTTGATCGGATTAGTGTGAGATGTAGCCTCAACAGACGGCGCTGACCTGCTCCAGAGGCACCATGAGGAAGGGGAACCCAGTAGCTTTGAACACGGCCCGCAGCTCAGCCGCCGTCCTCCGCCTGTCCTCCGCAGACTGACCCACAGCACCGCCCTCTGCGGGGAACCAACACACAAGCAATGACCAAAGTCCTCCTGACACACAGCAACAGGATTTACACTCAGGCGCCACGTTCACTTACCGTCTATGAAGACGATGCCGGGTGAGAATCTCAACTTCTTGTGAGCGTTCTGACTCAAACCCTAGGGAGGAAGAGGAGCGTTTCAGATCAGTCCACAGAGAAGGAGGACTCACTCACTCATTGAACGTCGGGGGACCGGGGGCCAGGATGTGGGTACACATTAGATCATTAGTGGAAATCATCCAGCGATTGGAATGAGTTAGCATTTTTTCCACTTCCTGTTCCGTTGTCTCAAAGTCACCGTGTTTTTACCTCTTGGACTTGACTGAGCATGGAGCAGGAAGAAGGACCTCCAGATACAGCCAGCAGCACCTGCAACCACACCAGTCACATATAGAGAGATAAGTGCATCTATCCATCCATCTATCCATCCATCTATCCATCTATATTGTTCTTCAGAGAATAAAGCACAGAATAGCGCTCACCTTCTCTCCGGGGAAGAGGACTCGGTGTTTGCCCAGCACGGCTCTGAACTTATGGATGAAGTATTCCTTGAAGCAGCCCCTAACAGAGACGTGATACCAATGTGAGGTAATCAGATTACAACACATTATAAGTATGTTTATAACGCATCATGAACATGGGATCTGTTCTACCCACAGATGTAGTAACACTACACTGTGTGCACTATTATTAGACAAGTTGTATTTTTGAGGATTCAAGTTCTCAATGGGGTCAGGTGAGGAGGGGGGTCGTGTCATCTTTAAGGACTTCATGCGACAGAGCATCGTCCTGCATAACGATCATGGTCTTCTTGAAAGATGCAGACCTTTTCCTGAACCACTGCTGAAGACCGTGTCGAATAAAAACTGGCAGTGGGTCAGGGAGTTGATTTTGAGTCCGTCTTCAACCCAAAAAGGTCCAACTAGCTGCTATTATTAAAGAGGAGCTAGTTGGACCTTTTTGGGTCATTATCTACATGTTCTATTATTGCTTTTTAAATCACAGAACGCATCTATAGACACCAGGAACAACGTCCGGGTGACGTCCTGCAGCAGTGAGCGGCGTCTTACCTGCAGAACGCATCTCCTGCTCTGATGACCACGGCTGCAGTCCCCTCTTTGCATTTCACACATTTCCTGGAAACACGAATAAATGAAAGAACAATACACATCTTAAAAAAACAAACAAAAAAAACCTCCCGTGCAAGAATTCATATTTCATGACACATTCATGTGCCGTCGTACACCGCAAACATCTAGTCTACATCTACTGTGGAAGTCCATTGAGTAGTAGAAAGCCCCTCTACGAGGGTCCGGTGAGCTGGGCCCCTATCCACCAAGACACTACAGACATGTGTGAGGAAACTGTATTCTGGACCATGCACTAATAATACAGGGCCTGTCATAGTTGATATTGTATGGGAGTGGTGCACTGATTACCCCCCTAATGAATAGCATTGTCTCATATGACCAAAGACAATTGCCATGCAGCGAACATGGAGCTTCTGCTCAGGGCCCCTGAGGGTCCTGGTTCCTAGGTGGGGTCGTCTGTGGCTTCATCACTTTGGGAACTCATCAGCATACTTCAGCAATGTCAAATGTTACTCGTTGGTAAAGAGAAGCCATGTTGGCAGCACGTGCTCTCTCATAACTTTTTTAAGTTGAATTTAATGCCCAAAATCACACACCTGCCTCAGAGAGCTTTAAATGAGAAGATGACATGAGATGACGTATTACCTGGGACCGAGTTAAACATGGCCGTCAGTGTTCAAAGAGGAAACACAGCCAGCACTACTGTCAATGTACACACACACACTGATGCAATGACCCACCTGGGCACCTCCTCCGCGCGCTGCAGCGGCTCGCGGTAGTCTTCATCCACCTGGCACATTGGAGCGACGGCTCACGAGCTGTAGCGGTGGACGTTAGTCCTACTGAACCCAGAGACCGGGTCTATGTGAGCTCGTAGAAGAGTCGGTCTGTTCAGACAGCACACACACGGGACGCTACACTGTCGTTCAATAGTCGCTCTAACTTTATTTACGTTACTGCACTGCGCCGCTGTCTCGCGTGTAAAGCGCGGCTCTTTTTGATGACGTAGAAAATCGTCTTCTTGATTGTTTTGGGCGCGTTGCCGCCACCAGCTGGTGTGGAGCGGCCATTGAGAAACAAGTGATGAAGACCAGAAATAAAGAGCCTGTACATCACTCTAATGAGAAACAGCTTCGAGCTTTCACTGGATGGACTTTCAGGCAAATGTTGAAATAAACGAGAGAAGTTTAGAGATTCACAGAAAGTGCAGTTTTATTGAAAAGACTGTTGAAAGACAAAACTTTACTAAAAAGGTCTACAACAAATATCACACACAAGTATTTACAGAATGAGAATTCACAATGGTATGAATGTTTGTATGCGTTCTAGATTTTGTTGATGCCGGCAGCAGGCAGGGTGGATTTGTCCAAGTCGTCAAAGTAGGCGTGCGTCATGGCCTCGCGTGCTGAGATCCTCTTGGGAGGATTGTAGATCAACATTTTCTACAGCAGAGAAACAAGACGGGGGGAGAGGAGACGGTGTCACTCAGGAGATGTTGTAACACTCAGGCTTCATGTAACGGGTTTGGAGCTGATATTTGATCCATGTTGGCAGAAACACATCATTTAGGTTGTGTTTGATTAGAGCAGCTGGTCTACAAGGATCCAGACCTTTAGTTTCACCACCGTCCCAAAAATCATTTCAATGTTCCCAAAGTCAGTGTAGACCATGAGAAATGTTAAATACTATCCTTCTACAGGAGTCATCTGCATAAAAACACACTGTTCAAATGATCAGGAAATTAAAGATTGGGTTTTTATTGATTCAATAAAAATCTTGTCATCAATAGTTTTAATGAAGTGGTTTAGAGCTCGTGTTAAACAGCTCATAATTCATCTAGAATATCTATTTATGTTGCTGTGAAAACATCTTCAAACAACTGGATTTATTCAAATTTATCACAAAAGATTACATTTAAACGCATCATGATGACGTTATAAAGCATCAATGCTGATCTCCTGATCGCACATTTTTACTGAATGTGGTCCGATGACGACCGTCAGTGAAACTATTTCACACTGACGGTTTTAATGTGTTATTAATCTACAGTTCACATGCGTGCTGAACCTTGAGGGGGACTCTACGGATCAACTACATTACAGCCAGGAGGACCGCCTGAAGGACTCCAAGAGCTCGAGGTCTCACGGTTTAAAAAGACAACCGTGCTTGTTGACATGACCAACATCTGAGGCTCCTCTCCTACAGTCACCGTATTTGGCAGCCATCAAATGGACAGAGCATGAGATGCTACACTGAATGTGAGAGGAAGACGTGGACACGGCCGCTAACAACCCTGCGGTCATGAAGTCCTCAGACAATCCTGTGGGCTCTGTGTTGAGGGAACCAGTAGGACGCTAGCTTCAGAGATACGTGGTCCCTGCACCGCTTGGATTGGTTCTGCTTCACAGGTCTGTTTAAAACTGTTCGTATCTCAGCTTCAGCAACAACACCAGGGGGACTGTCTCCAGTCTGGAGCTGAATGAAGCGTTTACAGACTGACGTCACAGTAGAGCTAAATATGGCTCTGCCAAAGTGTTTGATCTCTCTCTCTCTCTCTCTCTCTCTCTCTCTCTCTCTCTCTCTCTCTCTCTCTCTCTCTCTCTCTCTCTCTCTCTCTCTCTCATCTCTCTCTCTCTCATCTCTCTCTCTCTCTCTCTCACACACTAAAACAATGACAACGTGCACATGTAAAGTTGATCCATGGCGTGTCTACATGGCGTGCAGGCAGTGACGGTGACGGGACCACACGATGCATTCAAGTGTACCTCGTGAACTGAGAAACTCAAGCTGGAATTGTAAAGTTTCTCCTGCCATCTAGTGGACCTTTTGAAACCACCAATGAAGTGTTGATCTTAATATAATAACAACAATAAAACACAATTGTTCCCATAACAGTTGATTTGGAGCATGAGGACCAAAGTGGACCCTACAGGCATTAAGGAGCTGCATCCTTTGCTGTGGTTCTGGTCCTGTAGAGGACGATGCATGAGTAATCACACTAGACATTTGATAGGATGCACACACCAGTAGAAGCCTGGAGTTTGAGATATGGCAAATCATTTCAATGGCTCTCCTGATATTAATCACAGGAGTCAGAACCGAGTAGTTCACGTGTTCAGCCCTTTCCTTACCGCCAGCAGGTCCACGCCGTTGTTATCCAGGTTCTTCACCATTGAAGACAGGTTGCCAGACTTCCATTTGGGGAAGGTGTTTTTGTAGTCGGGAAGGCTCTCTACCTCCGGCCACACTTCGTTGTTTGGGGTCCCCAGAGTCCTAGAAAGAACAGAACCAGACAGAAGGATTCAAAGAGGACCGGGGCGAGCGCTTAGCGGCTCCGGCTCGTCACAGCTCCGTGTTTGCAGGACCGCATTTTAACACGCGGAGCAGAAGCGATGTCCTGCTGCTCGCTCGGATCACGTTCCAGCGCCGCAGACTGAGTCCAATTAAACACCAAATGCTCGTACGCAGCAGTGGAACACTTCATAAAACTCTCCTTTCAGCCGTTACACAAACGATGAAGCCTAGATCTGATTATTAATGAACACATAATGAGAGAGAGGAGGGACAACGAGAGGCTCTGACTCCGTGTCATTGATTAGGATCTTTGATTTTAAGATACTTGAGTAAAAGTACTAATACTACCTTTATAAACACTGAACAAGTAAAAGCCCCGCATTTAAAATCTTAATTAAAATCAAGAAAATGTACTGAAATTATAAAAGTACTCCCTATACAGCCACATGGGCTCTGAAGTCATATTATAATATGAGATTATGATTGATAGAGGAACATGCAAGACATTTAAATGTTGTCACTGGCTGTACTTTAATTGAGTAAATTGTTTCTCTCCAGTTTAATCATCACAGTGTGTAATAAAGATTTACTGCTGCGGTTCCTTTTCAAGAAACAGTCCCTGAATATCAATGCAGAGCTACAGTGAACAGACATGAAGCAGTGGTGTGTTCACGTGAACGGAGCCGGTTAAGAACATTTAACGGTGAAAGTCACGGTGAGAGGAGGAGCTTCAGAAGCCTCGCCCTCATTTAATAAATCTCAAGTTTGGATCATTTCGTCTTCACTGTAACTGATGATGAGGATGAGGATGGTGGACAGAACCGTTACTGTGTGTAGACGTTTAAAGAGACACACGACAACGACCATACATAGGACATATAGAGACACCATGCCGGTCTGTCAGTGACGGAGGACACTCTGATTTCAAAATGTGGTTAAAGTCTTTGAGCCACACTACCAAATCCCCTCTCACACCACTTACATTTTTAATTTTTATTTTTTTTAAATTGTAACATGATTGTGTATCTGAATGACATCACCTGACAGGAAGTAAACATAGACCTAACTTGTGTCCTCACAGTTCACTTCAGTGTAAACAGTGAAGCTGCTCACTGTCTGTTTCTTTATTTCAGTATTGATCAAAGGACGAGGTCATCAACACACCTCATGTTGCACTTCAACTTAACAGAACGGAATATTCTTCAACGTTTTATTTTGATTTCATATTGGACATCTTCTATATATTGTTTTTATGTAAGACTAAAGCCCAACGTTCCTTCTTCAAGTGTTCCTGAAGTTCTTTAATTAATAAATGGAACACAAAGTTATATTTGACTCCTCCCCTTTTCATTGCAGATCCGAACCGTGACTCAAGAACCGTGATCCGAACCGAACCGCGAGCTTTGTGATCCGTTGGGGATGAAAAATGGATACAGCATAGTATCGGGATATTTTGCGTGGCGATATTGTATCGATACACAGAAGACAAGTATCGATCTTTTATTATATAAACTATACATTTTTTGGTACTAGAATAATAAATTCAATTGCTTTTTCAGTCCACTAGATGGTGCCGAGGTGTTCTCTGGTGAGGTCAGCGTGATTGGGAGGAAGTTGGTCAAAACAAAGATGGAGACATCGGAGAAAGAAATCAGAAATGCGCCGTTTCAAACGTCTGGACTTATTTTAAATTTTTTAACAAGGAAGGGAAGAAGGACATGGATATGACACATGCAATTTTATGACAGTGGATTCCTATGTGGCTAAAACATTATCTCACAGAGGACTGGAGACTGCTGTCTCACGTTCTCCAAACTAGAGCCGTACACGCAAGTCACACCGGGGCAAACGTTGCAGAACTCCTGCAAAATGCAGCATAAGAACGGAGGATTGCCGACAAAAACCCGGTGGTTGTAACCGACAACGCTTCTAACACGGGCGTTGGCGTTCAGTTAGCGGGATACCTACATGTGAAGTGTTTCGCTCAATCTGGCCTCACAACGGGCGTTAAAACTGCCGACAGCAGCCGGACTCATGGCATAACTGACTCTCAGCCCGTGACGTCCACGCATCGCAAGTTATACCGAGTTATACAACTCCTATATCGTACTTATACAAGCTATAGTTCATATACCGAGTCCACACACGTTTGCACTCAGTTAAGTTGGACGATGTAGACTGTAATACAAACGGTTCAGTTTGTCAGGTGCAACATTTATGACAGTTTATATGACAGTGTTGGTCAGTCTGTCTGCTCCCATTTAGCTGCAATAAAAATGATTGAAGTGAGATGAACAGACTGAAAACGTTCTCTTATTAGATAAAACACGTTGACATTTTTCCTTTGGGGACATAATTTGCAGTTGAAAAACAGTAATAAATCGCAATACGTTATCGGAATACTCAGCATATCGCAGTACCGTGATAATATCGTATCACGACTTCAGTATCGGGATAATATCGTATCACGACTTAAGCATTGTGATAATATCGTATTGCGACTTAAGCATTGTGATAATATCGTATCGTGACTTAAGCATTGTGATAATATCGTATCGTGACTTAAGCATTGTGATAATATCGTATCATGACTTAAGTATCGTGATAATATCGTATCGTGATTTAAGTATCGTGATAATATCGTATCGTGACTTAAGTATCGTGATAATATCGTATCGTGACTTAAGTATCGTGATAATATCGTATCGCGGGACCTCTGGCGATTCCCACCCCTAGTAAACACCAGATGGAACAACTGACGGGGGTTTACCTGAAGATCCTAAAGAGCTGGTCTATCTCGGAGTCTCCATGGAACAGAGGCTTCTTAGTGGCAAGCTCAGCAAAGATGGTCCCAGTGCTCCAAACGTCGACGGGGGTCGAGTATCGAGGTGAACCCAGGAGGACCTCTGGAGCTCGGTACCAAAGAGTCACCACCTGGAAACACACAAGAAGTTCATTCAGCCCAGTGGTCATTCTAGAGGCCTGCCGTTCCTTGATGCTCATGAACGTTGTCCGCTCAGTGTTGGTGATGCTCGACCTCCGACGACTGTGACAGGGCAGGTTTAGTCCAGAAATCCCAGTGGTGTGTGTGTGTGTGTGTGAGAATTCTCACCTCATGAGTGTAGACCCTGACAGGAACACCAAAGGCCCGAGCAAGGCCAAAGTCGGCCAATTTGATGACTCCTTTGTTGTCGATCAGCAGGTTCTGGGGTTTCAAGTCCCGGTGGAGGACTCGACGACAGTGACAGAAGTAAATGCCCTCCAGGATCTGGTACAGGTAGCTCTGAAAGGTGGTGAACATGGACACATGTTTAGAGTTGAGAAACTGAATGGGCAGAACAAGACAAATGGCACAAGACACCGGTCCTTCACTAGTGGTGACTCACAAAGAAGGTCTCACAGAAGGTCATCGGTTTTTGGTATTTTCAGTTAATCGTTTCATCTCTACTTCACCTCAGTAGTAATGACTTCATGAACTTCTTTAATAATGAGATTATAACTATTAGAGAACATTAATAATGTATTCATATAGACCGCAGTAGTAATGACTTCATGAACTTCTTTAATAATGAGATTATAACTATTGGAGAACATTAATAATGTATTCATATAGACCTCAGTAGTAATGACTTCATGAACTTCTTTAATAATGAGATTATAACTATTAGAAAACATTAATAATGTATTCATATAGACCGCAGTAGTAATGACTTCATGAACTTCTTTAATAATGAGATTATAACTATTGGAGAACATTAATAATGTATTCATATAGACCTCAGTAGTAATGACTTCATGAACTTCTTTAATAATGAGATTATAACTATTAGAGAACATTAATAATGTATTCATATGGACCTCAGTAGTAATGACTTCATGAACTTCTTTAATAATGAGATTATAACTATTAGAGAACATTAATAATGTATTCATATAGACCTCAGTAGTAATGACGTAAGTAGATTAGAGTTAGATGTTAGAGTTAAATAGTTGGAGTTCCACAAGGTTCTGTGCTTGGACCAATCGTATTCACCTTCTATATGCTATCCTTTAGGCAATATTATCAGAAAACACTCCATAAACTCTCATTGGTATGTAGAGGACACCCAATGCTATCTAGAGGGACCCCTCTCGTGGGGAGTTGTGAGGGTCCTCGGACTGAGGATGTCGTATGTGTACAGACTGTAAAGCCTTCTGAGGCAAATTTGTGATTTTTGGCTGCACAAGATGAATTGACGGGTGATGATTACAGAAAGAATCACACGTCTCAAACCGAGAGCTCAAAGAATTTGAACGAGCCAAGAGCTTCTGTTGGGTTTCTTAACCCAAGTATAATATATAGTAAGACTGTATTTCACACTGAAGGTTAAAGTATTGAATGAATCTACAGTTGACATGCGTGCTGAACCGTGAGGGGGATTCTACGGATCAACGAGCCGCCCCGTTGATCCCGTTTGAGATCCAGAAGTCAGGGAGCAGCACATACACTCACTAGCTAGAAGTTAACACCTCCATGGTAACAGCGATCTTCAATCAGACGTGATTATTACACTTAAGGATTGTGGGTAGTGTAGTACCGCTCCATGACAAAGTGCAAATACAACTTTTTCTCCTTTCTTAATAAGAATAAAAGTTGATTTCATTCAGACGTGTGGCTTCTACAGCGGCACACACCATCGTCTCACAAGCTCACAGCCTGTGATGAGTCCACCTTGCACTGAGGGTGGTTATGAAATTATGGCTAATAGGCAAAGTCCTTGATTCACAACATGAATGGGATTTTAATTTACGGAACCTCACTGTTGAGCTCCATTATGACTAACTGCAGTAAACGCGTACACAGACGTCCGATCGCCAAGATGACCCGCTGAGGGAGCTTGTACATCACGAACACAGTTACCTTGACCAGCATAGGGTCCATGTACTGGCCAGAGGGGATGGAGTCCAGGTACTTCTTCAGGTCCATGGACAGGAACTCAAAGATGAGGTAGAGACGAGACTCCTGCATCAGCACATCCAGGAGTCTGGGATACACAAAACACAACAATTGGCTACGTCCACACTCTTTGTATGTACACACACACAAAAACATGTATACACAAATATACATGCTGGAAACATTTGCAGCAGACAGACGTGGTCATTCTGTGTCACGGCGAGCGTACCGTACAACGTTGGGATGCTTCAGCTCTTGCAGCAGAGAGACCTCCCTGACGGCGGTGCTGGGAACCCCCTCCTCCTCACTCTCCAGGCGGATCTTCTTCATAGCCACGATCTGACCCGTAGCCTTGTGCCGGCCCTTATACACCACCCCATAGGTACCTACGGAGCAGCGGTAACGGTATGAAGCACAGCCGCAATGACGCCGAATACGCTTTAGTCATGGCCGTGTTGAGTAAAGTACCTATAATGACTATTCGACAAAGTAACTTTACCCTATTAAGTAAAGTGGCCAAACTACGGCCTGTTGTGGTTTCATTTAAATGTTAAAATAAACTAGGATATGGCTTGAGCATATTTCTAATGAATTCCACTGTATGTACTGTACATCCTAGTTTAAACACTAGATGTCCGCTACATTTGGTCCCGTTATCTCCGCCTTTAACTCTTGGCACAGAAACCAATACTTTACCATTTCTGTATATTGTTATACCATAATAGTAGACTTACATTGTAATGTGTGGCTGTGCAGATTTACACATGACATCATCATATTTGAAGTGGGCACTTAGGCCATGCAGTTAGACCTGACTGTAACCTACAGTCGCTTACATTCTTCTGCATGAAGCCCCTAGAGTCTGGTCCACCCTGTATGAAGACCTGAACTCTAAATGTGGAGCAACGTGTTTGAATCAGGAGGAAAACAAGAAGACCAACCTTCTCCAATCTTCTCTATCTTCAGGTAGTCTTCCATTATTGCCTGAGAAAGAAACAAAATCACTGACGAGTAACGCACGAGTAACGCTTACCTTTCATTTCATGAACTTAGTTATTAACTTATGACATGTCAGCTGATGTTCGTGACATTAAGATACAGTTAACTTCACTTAGTGTTCAACAGTGTTTATGAACTAACAAGGCTGCTAGAGGCTAACCAGGCACACCGTCCGACGACCTGTTAACTCACTTATTACGTCACGTTATAGATACTACGTTCCAGCTGTAACGTTAAGGCCAATGTAACGTTACAACAGCGGTGGCTCGTGTCTCTTCATCATCAGCCGCTCACGAGTGTTTTCCGTCTCGCTTGACGTCAGTAAAGCGCGAGAGGTGGACAGATAGGACAACTTGTCACACAGCAGAGACAGTTTCTTCACGCTAAGCTAAGTTAAGGTCACAACGTTAGCTTAGCTGAACCGTCGAGGCTAACGTACCGTCTATCGGCTGTAGACGCGTTTCTGTCCACATCGGCGGGTCAGCTTTTCAAATAACCCGACAAAGACGTTTACTTCATATCGTATCGTGTTACACAATGGAGTAATAATTACCTGACAGCGCCTCGTTAGGTAGCGTACGTACTCTCCGTCCTCAGACTGCCGCTGGAATGCTGACAGACTCTTTTGAATCGACCGCAGTAAAGCAGCGGTTTGAAACGGCCCAATGAGCTCACGCGGTACGGTTCAAAACCCGCCAATCAGGGAACGGGAAGCTGACACGTGGGCTGAGCGGGAGCGAAAGCGCCGAAGGTAGAGGCAGATTTTTTGCGGCCCCGAGTTTCGTCTCCCAGGCAGAGAGAACCGTCCTCTCCAGAGTACTGGAAATCCTTCCAGCGTTGGTTGTGGTGTTATAACTGGTAGAATGTGTTGCGGAGGGATAGCATGTCATGGAAGTATGTGTACAATACACCCATAATAGTACATTCATCTTGATTACAATGATGCTCTAATTCAGGGTCAGCCTACAAGCACGAGTTGCCCAGATGCCACTTCTCTCATCACCTTGTCTGAAAAGACTGTTGTTTTCTCACCCCATGTTTAAAGATGTACCCCCCCCCCCCCTCGTTTTGTCCATGTTTTTTCCTAAATTACTTCAAAGTAAAGACGTCTTTAAAGGGCGTGAACCAACAAACGATACATGTGTATCTACCGTACAACAGTGTGGAGCCTTCCTCAGTATTTTATTGTATGTGATGTGTTTTTTTGCAGAATGCCAACAAAATAATAGTTGTTTTGTCTTGCGGCGCAGTGCTCTAATTGAACTAACGAGCATTACAGTAAGACTCAGTCATTTTAGAACACGGACGACACTGAAGACGTGTGTTTTAAAGAGGAAAACGTAGTAGTGTGAATGTAGCCTGAGAAAATGCATTGTATGGACCAGGCTTATAGAAACAGAGTCTACAAGACTGAATAACACCCAAAGCTGTGGACATGACGGTGATGTGTCTGGAACAACACGGCTTCACACACACACACACACACACACACACACACACACACACACACACACACACACACACACACACAGCTGCTCTCTGGATATTTACACATTCAATATCAAATGTTCTATGTGAACTACAGTAAAGAACAGTGTAGATATGCAGGTATATTACAGCGTTACACCCTAATGTGAACAATGAGTTCAAGTTACAGTTTCACAATGACGACTCAGGTCACTGGCACACGTCCTCACAGGCTTGTTCTGGTCCACCACAAGGGTTCAGACTCTATTTGTTCTGGTCCACCACAAGGGTTCAGACTATTTGTTCTGGTCCACCACAAGGGTTCAGACTCTATTTGTACTGGTCTATCACAAGGGTTCAGAATCTATTTGTTCTGGTCCATCACAAGGGTTCAGACTCTATTTGTTCTGGTCCATCACAAGGGTTCAGACTGTATTTGTTCTGGTCCACCACAAGGGTTCAGACGATTTGTTCTGGTCCACCACAAGGGTTCAGACTCTATTTGTTCTGGTCCATCACGAGGGTTCAGACCCTACTGGTCCACCACAAGGGTTCAGACTATTTGTTCTGGTCCACCACAAGGGTTCAGACTCTATTTGTTCTGGTCCATCACAAGGGTTCAGACTCTATTTGTTCTGGTCCATCACAAGGGTTCAGACTATTTGTTCTGGTCCACCACAAGGGTTCAGACTATTTGTTCTGGTCCATCACAAGGGTTCAGACTCTATTTGTTCTGGTCCATCACAAGGGTTCAGACTGTATTTGTTCTGGTCCACCACAAGGGTTCAGACGATTTGTTCTGGTCCACCACAAGGGTTCAGACTCTATTTGTTCTGGTCCATCACGAGGGTTCAGACCCTACTGGTCCACCACAAGGGTTCAGACTATTTGTTCTGGTCCACCACAAGGGTTCAGACTCTATTTGTTCTGGTCCATCACAAGGGTTCAGACTCTATTTGTTCTGGTCCATCACAAGGGTTCAGACTATTTGTTCTGGTCCACCACAAGGGTTCAGACTATTTGTTCTGGTCCACCACAAGGGTTCAGACTCTATTTGTTCTGGTCCATCACAAGGGTTCAGACTCTATTTGTTCTGGTCCATCACAAGGGTTCAGACTATTTGTTCTGGTCCACCACAAGGGTTCAGACTCTATTTGTTCTTGTCCACAGTGGTGGAAAGTACATTTACTCAGCTACTGCATTGAGTTACATTTTTCTCAATTGTTTCCATTTTTGGCTACTTTTTACTTTGAACATCTCACTTTTTACTCCACTAAGTTCATTTGATTACTTTAGTTACTTTGCAGATTCAGATTAATGATATGAAATATAATCAACCCATAAGTTATGATCTATTATTAAAGGTTAAGATGAGACTTTATTGATACCAGCAGTATATAAATTAACTCATAAAGCTCTCACACACACACACACACACACACACACACACACACACAGCCTATGGGGGTCAGTATCTTGTTCAACATGTGGACCGGAGGAGCCGGGGCTCGATGGTGAACAATGTACTGGTGGTGGTGGTATGTGTGTGTGTGTGTGTGTGTGTGTGTGTGTGTGTGTGTGTGTGTGTGTGTGTGTGTGTGTGTGTGTGTGTGTGTGTGTGTGTGTGTGTGGGGGGGGGGGGGGGGGGGGGGGGGGGGGGGGGCAGCAGCGTGACACTCAACACCTGACTGCTGGCTTTAAAACATGGAGTCGGTCACTGGAGTGATTGTAGACTTTTGCAGTGTTTAAGCAGTAAAATAAAATACTGCTATTAAAAAGAGCATTCAATTAGATATTTAAGGTTCCTGTTTCCTTATTCTGTCTTTAAATGATGACTTCATCACTGACTTCTAAAATATAAAAAATATTTTACACAGAATTATAGTTTAAATTAAATCACATTTTTAATTGAAGTATTTTACTTTGAGCCAATTAAAAATGCTTAATTTAAAAAGGAAATGGAATACGCCATTCATAACAGCTTTTCAACTTGTTCATGGATTATGTGGGCTTAAAGTCTGTAATCAAACTTCATTTTATTTAGGAGCAGCTTGTGGTTCAGCGTCCTGCTCGAGGACACTTCAACATGCAGACAGCAGAACGGTGCCGGTCACTTCTCAACTTAATAATAAATAATGAAAAGTAACATTTTGACTTTACAGTATTAATCTGTTTAATCAAACGTAGTTAAAAGAAACAAACGGACGTATTTTTGGTTCGGCTGTAAATGAAGACATGAGAGACGGCTGAGCTGAGCTGTTTGTAGCCGACCGTACAACTGCAAACCTGGATTTATTACATCTGGACATGTACATATCATTTACAACCACAGGGATTCTTCAATGAATGGAACACGGTGTGTTTTCTTTGTGACTACAGACGACTAAAAACATTAAACCTTTACAGCCTCAAAATCCTGAGAAACACGTGGATCGGTCTCGCAGTCAGTCCTCACGTATCAAACCCCTCGAAGGCTTAAAAAACGGAATAAATAAAACCGTAGAAATACAGTAAGAGTCAAGTGCCGCAAGAGACGTACAAACAACATCGACATGAGCAATAATTTAACTGCAGATAAGTGGGATTCACCTGTCCAAACGGGCCACACCTTTTCCTTATTTACATATTATGTACAAAAGCACGTCTTCATTCACAAGTGTGATGTCACCGTCCTACACCAGACACCAGAGGAGCCAATGACCGGCCTCCGAGACGCCCGGTGTCCAATCACCCGCTCTGATTTAAAGGTAGCCGATTTATTCACGTAAGTTATGCAAAATACACCAAAAAAAAAATATCGTATGAGCACTAGATTATAAAAAATAAGACACTTTAATATCATGTAATTCCAGTAGTTTTCCATGCGCAGTGCAAATAGGTATATATTCATATTGTAAATGTACATAAGCATTCTCTCCAGAGGGGACACTGACGTTAAGCTACGACTAGGACGAACTGAGACAAACCGAGGCTGAAGCTCAGACCTTTAGATCAACTGGAGAGCTACTTCCTGGTTCTACTCTGACGTACAGATCTTGCAGTATTTGTGCACTCTATTTTTAAAAAGCAGTGTATATGAGTAATAGATATTTCAGGTGCGTTCAAAAAGTTACGCTAAACTGAGGCTACATCCACACTGACACGTTTTCCTTTTGATTTCCGTCCACACTAACACTGAACATGAACATGAATATTACAGGAGTATTCAGCGTGTGTCAGTTCTTCAATCTTCCTCCCTTACGTACAAATCAAAGTTTTACTGGATCATGGGTCAAGAAGAAGAAGACGCGAGCCCGGAGCGTCAAACTACAACGGCACTAGAGTGAACGTTTTAAAAGGGAAACGTAGTCGTGTGGATGTACCGTTAAAACCGCTCCTGTGTTACGTAGCACCATGGATCCATCTGCTGAGCACACTGCAGAAAAAAAGGGTTCCAAAAGGGTTGTTCCTGAAGGGCTGAGGTTCTAGTTTCATTAAGAACCTTTTAATCCAAAGAACCCTTTTTTGGTAAAAAAAAAAAAAAGAGTTCTTCAACGATTGTTGAAAGCCTGGGCGGTGACAGATCCTCCCAGCGCTCACATCCCCAAAACCTGTGACTGTGAACCATGATCTGCATCACCATCAGCCCTTCAGGAGCCTCATCAGGAACCCCGGACGGGTTCTAGATGAACCCTTGGAATATAAGAGAGTTCTCCATAGTTCGGGATGAAACCAGATGGTTCTTGGAATAACCCTTTATGTTGGGATCCTTGGTATAACCCAGAACCGTTAAGGTCCCTCAGCAGGCCAAAGAACCACATGTGGTTCTGGTTGGCAGTTGTATTTCTGAGAGCGTAGGCCTCATGATGAATAAACTGTTAGCATGTGTCCTGGCAGGAATTATGGCCAAAACTATGACAGATTTTATGAAATGGGCCCTTGGACTTGAAAACCACCGCGTGGTAGACCACCGACGAGGAGACCGCGGCCCTGTGAACCCCTCTCTGCTTTAATGAAGCCCAACATCTAGCTGTAACACACTGAGGACACCGCTCCACTAAACCATCATCATCACCACCAGAATCAAGACTGCTGGTCCGCCTGCAGTAACACCAAACATCACCACCGATGACCAGTGCTATGAACGTGTTCTTCTGCTTAACTAACCCATACATGGATGTGGACAAAATCTATTTCAAGCAGTCCCTGTGAAATAATACTGATACCACGTCAGAGAAAAAACAATGCAACACTTATGAAAGGTAACAAAAGATAAGAAGAGATTGTATATAGAGACGATAGAGAGCTATCACGTGTTTTTAAATATTAAAGTCCCAACACAACGTTCAGAGCTAACGGTGTCTACCGGAGGGCTTCCACGCCTTAACCGCGGTGCAGAGCTAACCAGTGGGGCACGCTCACGTGCACTAAAAGTCACGCTCACGTGCACTAACATGCACTGAAAGTCACGCGGCCGGAACAAAGAGAGGAGAAGCTGTGATGACAACAGGCACAGAGAGACGTTACTGCTCTGTATCTTCACAGAGATGATCGATGAAGATGAGATATTAATGATCCGAGTGAGTAAGAGACGGTCACAGTAACGTCAGAGGACCCGGACAGATACCCTACGCTATCTAACAGTTTATTGTGTGCTACAGCATTCCATTATTTAATAAAGGAAATGTAATAATAAAATACTCAGATTAATATGATTTGTTTTGTGACATAGTATCAGGGCTAATGAACGGATGAATGTTCACGGCATCGGTCGACACAGAGCCTTGTTCTACCGTCTGATGTCTCACTGGAAGTCTACCAGCCCTGACCCTGTCACCCCCCCCCCCCCCCCCCCCCCCATTTAAAAAACAGAACAACAAACAAACAAAGCTTTCCTGTTCTTCAGCAGAAGTATGGCTGAAGCTGGAACATCTGTCCGGAGGGCGGCGCTCGTGAAAGAAGCATTCCAATCAAAAGGGTTCGTCTCTTTGGGAACATGAATGTCTTGAATATTGAATATTTTGGCCTGAGGTGGAGCTAACGGGAGATCGTGGAGCGTCCACAACGTGAAGAAGATATCCTCGGAGAAGAACGAATGTGCTCAGTGAATATTTCTGGGGAATTTGTTTTCCAGGTACCGTGTTATAGATCAGAGTTCTAGATCAGAGTTCTAGAAGTGTTGGCTGAAACGTTAGACCTCACGCTGGTCAGGTCAGAGGGTCACCGGAGCCATTAGAGTCTTCCTCTGGGGACCGTGAACATCCGCGGCTAACATCTAATCAGTAGTTAGGATTTCTCACTCTGGGCACCGCAGTCCTCGCTGCCGCCGGGGCAACGGTCCTGTGGAACTAATGAGCCCCGCATGACAACTTGTGTTAAAACCACACACACACACATTTACTTAATAAGTTCAATGACAATTCAAAACAACACACTGTAGTCATCCAGCTCCTAAACATTAAAATAGCATCGTAGTCACCAAGTGCACAAATGAGGATTTTAGAGATGTCTGAGAAGAAGACAATGAAGGTTTGTACAGTAGATTCAACTGTCTGTCTGTCTGTCTGTCTGTCTGTCCGTCCGTCCGTCCGTCCGTCCGTCCGTCCGTGAGTCTGTCCGTCTGTTAGTCTGTCCGTCCGTCTGTGAGTCTGTCTGTCTGTCTGTCAGCTTGCTGAGTTGTGATTGGCCGGTGGGATGATGGGCGTGCGCCCGACGTTCAGTTTGGAGACAGCGACGGCGTCTTCGCTCTCCTTAATTAAACGCGTCTCTTTCCATCTTCGTCTCCTTTTAAAGGCCACGCCTCCTCGCCTCCTTTCTCACGTCTCTCCTCCACTCGTCTGTGAGTCCGTCTCTCGCGGTCCGTCTCCCTCTCCGGGGGCAGAGGTCGGCCGTCATCGAGCTCTTCTTGTGCTCTGCAGCTCCTTATAGATGAGACGAGGTGGAGAAACACAGCTTCAGGGTGTATGGGTTGGAGCCATCTGAAACCACACACACACACACACACACACACACACACACACACACACACACACACACACAAACACAGTATTATAGTATAAGAACTGAGACATGAGGGCAGTGTACTAGATGTATAAGTATAATAAGTATAAATGAATACGTAGAGAAGAATCCGTCACCAGTGAAACGATCAGATGTTCATTCACCTTCAGGATTGACTTCAGTGGATCTTGTTACACTTCTTAAACTACTTCTACTTCAGTCTGTTCTGTCTGTGGGGAGATCATGCGTTTGGTCATGTGTGTGTGTGTGTGTGTGTGTGTGTGTGTGCCTGTGTGTCCGTCTGTCCGTCCACAGCTGGTCTGTCATACTACTGGACCCATCAGCCGATGGCTTTTAAAAGAGTATACGGTGTTTATTGATTTTCAAATGGTTGAAGGGCCATGATACGAATATGGACCCATTTTTCCCAACTTACGCCATGATTGTGGTTCAAACACTGACATCCACAAAAAAGGTTTGGTCTCATTTTGAACTGGAGCATCTGCAGAGGAATTCCACACCCAATATGTTAAGACCCACTACATTTGGGCACGTTTTGGTCATTTTGGCTGCCATCTGGAGTGTAAGGGAGCTGGGAGAGACGTTTGTTTGGGGGGGGGGGGGGGCAGTAACCTACGCTCTATGGAGAGAACCGAGTTCTAGTTTGTAGTTATTATTGAACTCCCACTGAAGTTTACGCTTTAAGATTAACTGTTACATTTGTATGTGAAACCTTTATTTTTCAGCTCTAGAATGTATATTTATGGGATACTTTTCAAAACTGTTCCTTGTTTAATGTAAAAAATAGCATATTGTTTTTAAGTATGACATCTAAAATATTAGATATTATATTAGCATTGTCCTGAGATAAGGCTCTGTTAAGCATACTGAGGTATTAAAGTCAGAAACTCTTCATACTGTACATGTACTGACAGTACTACTCATGTTTGATATACGACACGTTGCCTCTACTGTACAACACTAACACATCATCAGACAATGGTATCTGACAGTGTAACACTGTTTAGCTAACACACACGCACGCACACACACACACACACACACACACACACACACACACACACACACACACACGTGAGTGAGCTGAAACAAACCGTGTGATGAAATATCCATTTAGTTGTATTACTGTACAGTCTGTATTTTACCTTGACATCCTAAACGGGAAGACGTGAATCAGAATTATGGATCTACCTAGATCATGATGTAATCAAGCTGTGTGAGGTGTTGACAGAGTGGACAGTAAAGTATAGGAATGCTTGGAGGACAGGAAGCGTCTTTCAGAAGGACTTACTGGGTATCCTGATCTGGTAGTGGTTGAGAACAGTAAGAACCTCCACCGCCTCCGTCTTACTGTCAAACTCCAACAAGCCAGAGATGGTCTTAGAGGAGGCTGAGGGAGAGAGAAGCAGAATGTCAGATTAAAAGAGCCGAATCAACGGGACTAATGCCGAGGCTTAAGTCCCGGGCCCCGAGAACCAGGGGCCTCGCGGGACAGGAGCTTAGAGAAGACGTTTAAATGTATACGTTATAAATGAGCTCTATTGGGCCGGCGGAGTCACAGAGGCTTCTGTGCACAGCTGTGACGATCATTCTATATGAAACAGTTCAACGTTATGTAGGTTTATATTGTAAGACTACCATGAAATAACATCCCTGTTCACTGTATATGTGAATGATGACCCGACTGTTAAACCTCACTACTCCTACACAGGCCTGAGTCCGTCACAAAGCCAGGAAAACAGCTGAGATGATGGCGCTTTGTTGGCGACGGTGCCGTCTCCGTCAGCACCATGGACAGCACTACACATCAAACCGGCAGGACGAGGACAGCCTGCAGCTCAGGGGACATTTTACTCTACTGTCTCTCATACATATATATAGATATATATCTATATATCTATATATAGATATATATCACTCGATTACTCTAATACTCCATATACTCCTAGCTCTGTCCTGACTTATTGTTCATGTAGTGTCTTCTGTTGATGACTTTCATATTCTGTTTAATATTAATAAAAATAATACGTTTGATCTAATAAGCACTTTTAGAAAAAAGTCAAAAGACACTTCACAAAGAGGCTAAGATAGATAGAGATATTTAAAGAGACACATGATAAAAAGGTCTGTTTTTGAAGCTTTTTTGAAGTAAGGGAGTGAATGTGAGATCCGGAGGTGAGTGGGAAGAGAGCAGCAGAAAAGGCCCCGTCAGCCGAGGCTCGGTGCTAGCTGTGGGCGTGAGGAGGTGAGCAGTTGCCGATCTGAGGGCCCGTGTAGGAGTGTGCCATTAAAGCAGTGTGGACCGGTAGGAGGGGGCCATGTTATGGAGAGAGGTGTGAAATGGATGCGATGTTCTGTAGGGAGTCAGCGGAGGTTTTGGAGGACAGGGGTGGTGTGTTCTCTGGAGCTAGAAGTGAAGGAGTGAAGACCAAAAAGAAGGCTGTTGCAGGGGATGAACGAGGAGAGGGGATGGGCGGATGCGGGCGATGTTTTTGAGATGAAAACAGGCTGTTTTGACGATGTGGTTGATGTGGATTCAAATAAAAGGATTGATTCAAAAATGACTCCAAGGTTGCGGATGTTGGAGGAAGCCATCGACGGAGAGCGAGAAGCCGTCGGTGTGTTTGGTGTTCTGGGCCGATGATGAGGACTTCAGATTTCTTGCAGTGTTTGTAGGAATAAGGGCCTCCAAAACTTCCGTAGCCTCGGGCCAAAAGTATTGTCAATAGTAATATTAATAACAATATTAAGGCGCTTGGCGACACAGTGGGGTAGGAGCAGTCAGATGAATCCTTTTCACAGACTACAAAAGTCCTCTATGAGCTCCAACAAGAACCTAATAAAACATCTCACATTGAAGTTCTACTTACGTTTGGCATCAAACATCTTGAATTTGACGAAGCCAGGCACGTCATGCTCCGTACACAGCTGCCAAAACAAACAGAGCAGCCAATATGAGAAGAATCCATGAGATGTGACACCTCCTCCATCACCACAGACAAGCCTCCACACTTATTACACATTACCATGTTCATTTGGCTTAATGATGAACCTGCAAGAACAATAATATGTGTAAATCTGATAAATGTCTTGTATGTGTTCATTCATTCTGTCTAGTCTTTATCCTTCTAAATATATATAAACAACTAAGTGTTCTCCACATACTGTATATAAAACACTAAACTTGTTCTCCACATACGGTATATAAACAACTAAGTGTTCTCCACATACAGTATATAAACAACTAAGTGTTCTCCACATACTGTATATAAAACACTAAACTTGTTCTCCACATACGGTATATAAACAACTAAGTGTTCTCCACATACAGTATATAAACAACTAAGTGTTCTCCACATACAGTATATAAACAACTAAGTGTTCTCCACATACTGTATACAAACAACTAAGTGTTCTAAACATACAGTATATAAACAAATAAGTGTTCTCCACATACAGTATACAAACAACTAAGTGTTCTAAACATACAGTATATAAACAACTAAGTGTTCTCCACATACAGTATATAAACAACTAAGTGTTCTCCACATACTGTATATAAAACACTAAGTGTTCTCCACATACTGTATACAAACAACTAAGTGTTCTAAACATACAGTATATAAACAACTAAGTGTTCTCCACATACAGTATATAAACAACTAAGTGTTCTCCACATACAGTATATAAACAACTAAGTGTTCTCCACATACTGTATATAAACAAGTAAGTGTTATCCACATACAGTATACAAACAACTAAGTGTTCTAAACATACAGTATATAAACAACTAAGTGTTCTCCACATACAGTATACAAACAACTAAGTGTTCTCCACATACAGTATATAAAACACTAAGTGTTCTCCACATACGGTATATAAACAACTGAGTGTTCTCCACATACTGTATATAAAACACTAAACTTGTTCTCCACATACAGTATATAAACAACTAAGTGTTCTCCACATACTGTATATAAAACACTAAACTTGTTCTCCACATACGGTATATAAACAACTAAGTGTTCTCCACATACAGTATATAAACAACTAAGTGTTCTCCACATACAGTATACAAACAACTAAGTGTTCTCCACATACAGTATACAAACAACTAAGTGTTCTCCAGATACAGTATATAAACAACTAAGTGTTCTCCACATACTGTATATAAAACACTAAACTTGTTTTCCACATACGGTATATAAACAACTAAGTGTTCTCCACATACTGTATATAAACAACTAAGTGTTCTCCACATACAGTATACAAACAACTAAGTGTTCTTCACATACAGTATATAAACAACTAAGTGTTCTCCACATACAGTATATAAACAACTAAGTGTTCTCCACATACTGTATAGTGTATAAGTGTTAGCAGAAATACTAGGGTTGTATGTAACGAAACATTTATTTTTAACACAATTTACAATAAACTGCTGATACGCAAGTAAAATTCCATATGGAAGTAACAATGTATCCATACTTTATATATCAGCATGTATCTCATAAAATATATTGGACATTTATGAAAATGGACTTGCTTTATGTACTTTATATGTACATATATGTGATTTATATGTTTTGGGTATTGGTGAGAGATGCACATTTACAGAAATATTACATATGTAATTTAAATATATGTCCATGCTAAATATCATATTTCTAATAGAATATAAAATATATCTGTTATTTGTTTTTGAAGAATTGAGGACTTATTAATACATTCCTAACAAAACTATAGTTTTGCTGAAGAGATTTGCAAATAAATCAACAGTAATTATTCCATAATGTAAAGAGTGCAACTTAATATTGCAACGCCTCAGAACATTCAGTCTAGCAGAGACGGGAGAGGGACAGGGAAGTACTTCCACACTACTTTAAAGTACAACAGACGGGCGTACCCTCAGTAAATGCTCCTGTGATATGCACGGAGGGACGTTGTAGTAGTGCAGCACTGCAGACGGAGGCTGGATGATGTTTTTGGAGGCCTGTCCGGCGCTGCTGAAGCGGTTGTTCCTCGTCATGGCGAAGTCCTTGTAGCTGCTGCTGCCGTCCTCTAACTCGAACACCTGGCTGGGGATCACAGCGTGCTGCTTCGACACACTGCACACAACACAGCACCACGTTTACCACGAGTATCTTGGCTGTTGCCATCTTGTTTTCAGGCCGTCGCCATCTTGTTTGTTTGCAACCAGAAGTGACACTAAAGGGCGGAGCTAATCACAACTGAACGATTAATAAAACAATTTTATGCATACAAATTTTACAATTAACTTTGATGAAGTGAAAACACGCTGTGAAAGGGTTAAAGGTAAAAGACGGACAACTACCAGACAGGACAACGCCGTGGTAGTCAATCACCGTGTAGCCCCGCCCCTAAACCATCCCCTGCTTTATGGTCTGTTTGACTCTAAATGGACCATAATGAACTAAATGAACATCATGCTGTATTGAAGAAGACTGTAAACTAGAGATTGAGACCATAAACTCATGTTTACAATGTTTACTGAGGGAATAAATCAAGAGAGAAGTAGAGTCATTTTAGACTAGACTTCTATACAACCAGAGGAGTCGCCCCCTGCTGGACATTAGAGAGAATGCAAAGTAGCATTTGTTTTCATAATGCTCCCAATTTTTCTCAAATGTTCCTGTTTTATAACAGTCGATTAATAATCTTTGGCTTTTTGGATTGTTAGATAAATATCTGAAGACATCACCTCCGACTCTGGGAACTTGTGACTTGGCATCTGAAGAGATGAATAAACCTATAAAGCCACAGGTCCTTCTATGCATAGAGTAGACTATTTCTAACACGGACTGAGATAGATGTGAAACATTTTGGATGTATCATTTAGGACATTTACATTTGACACACATGATAAGAAACCTATAAATAACGACAATAATAGAATAAAGTGTGTGTGTGTTGATCTAATTCTCACCAGACATTGAGTCTCTTGCCGAACACCTTGATGCTGTTGAGGTGTGTGATGGCTCTGTCCACAGCATACTCATCTCCCATCTCAACCAACGCTGTGCCAGGAACACTCTTCATAAACTTTACCTGAAAGTACACACACACACACACACACACACACACACACACACACACACACACACACACACACACACACACACACACACACACACACACACACACACACACACACACACACACTGTGACCAGCTGTCTTACAGAAGCAACATACATGACTCACCTTTTCAGATGGAACACTCGCTGTAATCACTCTTTCAGTCCGGATATTAACGAGATCACAATGTTGGTGATGTGGACAAAAACCTCAGTGTGTAACTCCTGCAGCCTAATCACCCAAACAGTAGTGGCTGGTGTGACACCATAGTTACAACAGTTTCTATAATAGACATTATGAAACAGCGAGCCATCAAAGACCCCCTTCAAGACATTCAAACACACCAACCTTCTCAATGTTGCCGTAGAGGCAGAAGAGGTTGAAGATGCGGGTGCAGTTCATCTTGGATGAATGGAGGCCACTAACCATGGCGACGGAGCTGGGGGTGTGGGCGGAGTACGAGGAGGAGGACTGGGGCAGCGGGTAGGACACCATGTCTGGAACGTCCGCTGAGGTCAGCTTGTACCTGCTGTTGCCAGGCAGAGGCAGCAGGGGGCAGGGTGAACCTGAGGAGGCGGAGACGGTAGGAGCTGAGGCGCTGACGGCTGTCTCACGGCCAGGTAAAGCGGTGAAGATGCATCAAAGATAGCGTACTCTTAAACTGATATTTTTGGTGGTTTAAAGTCAGTACAAGCTTTCTGCGTTCTGACCGTTATCTACTGTGGGCAACACACCGACTATGAATAATGACCTCATGCAAACCATCTCTTTGCATCAACAAGCGCGATTGGCAGGGATCTTGTTTCCAAATGCAGGTGAAGGTATACCCACTGCTGCACCTCAGACCATTACGCTCCTGGCAGACTACACCGACGCTAAGTGAATGTGTGTGTCGGCGTGTGTAGGTGAGGAAGTGTCAAGTTTCACCTCAGCGGTATGAGGATCTGTCGAGTAAGTAGCAGCATCGTGTTCGGCAGCAGATTCAGTTACCGGTTTCATTCTCGATGTCTTACCGTAGCCGTTATCGCTGTAGGACGATGGGTGTTCTCCTAAAATGGCCTGTCTCTGCCTTCCCTTTCCACGGTCTGAACACACACACACACACACACACACACACACACACACACACACACACACACACACACACACACACACACACACACACACACACACACACACACACACACACACGCACGCGTTATTAGATTGTGTGCAGCGCCTACATTCATTTTCTTCAAAACAATGGGCTCATAGATGTAGACTTTGCATTTAATAATTCAGAAGACTCCACAGTAAAAGTGGAAGAGGTATTTACCCAGAACAAGGCCACTCCTGTGTCTCCTGTGTGACACCACAGAGCTAAAGGGAACTCTAGGATAACTCTTTTGTTGTTTGACTAAGCTGGGCTTTTGTTTAACACCTGTCTGATGGCTCACAGGTTGAATACAAAGATGGTTGACATGAGGTTACCCCACGAAGTGAAGCCAAAACATCTGGATCGCCCCCTGGTGGCTGGCTGCAGTATACGTGATAAACCCCGCCCCCTCCACATGAACAGATGAAGTACACATCAAAGACATTTTCCCCAAAACATTTTTTTTGTCATTTTGAGTATATCTTATCACGCTGATGTGTGTTCAACTGTGATTTTTTTTCTTTGCTTTTAATTTGGTATTTGATGCTGTGAAAAGGGGGTGTGGCCTCATGATTGACAGCTACTCTGAGTGCTTGGGAATCGTACGTAGAGTAGGAACGCGGACAGATGTAACGTTAGCTTTCCATAACTGATTGTCTGTTTCAAACGTAGACATAAAGATCTTCATATAAGTCTATGGTTCATACAGTCACTGACTGTGTCGCTAACTAGCGTAGCAACGTTTCCACTGACAGTAAGGTTAGCCAGCACCGTGGACTGTCGTGTGTGTTCATATCAGTGCCAGCAGTTTGACGAATCACGAGTCTGTGTAACAGAACATGCATCAGTTTGATCATTCATGTATTTATAGAGATATTATCATTATCATCAAGAATCAAGCTGTGGCTGGGCTCGGCTCAAGATGGCAACGGCCATATCTGGAATATTTTGGCTTCACTTTTGCACAGGAGGAAGTCTATATATAGTTTCTTGACTCGTTGGACTAATCTTTACCGATGTTGATATGTTCCCAGATCTCAGCAATTAGCTTGGTTATTACAATAATCCTTGTTATTAATAGAAATGTCACACAAAACAACAAGAATAACACCCAGGTTGTAAAAAGATATCCTTAAATAAACATAGTCAAAAGGTTACACACAGCAGCACAACGCCACAAGGTCACGTTTGAGGTGGAATCTGGAGGGTAAACTGACGTAGTGGCACTATGTGGTCGTGGGAGCTGTCAGTTATTAGTCTTAACAGTGATCTGGTTATTGTGTAAACCATGCCGGCTTTTGAGCGCACAGCACAGTTGGTGCATTGTGGCCTGAGGTACAATGTGAATCAGCAGCACGACATTTCCTTGCTCTCGTGCAGCACGCACATCTACTGTATACAGAACCTTAATGGGGAATTCCAGCTTCACACCACTTTGGTCTTATTTTCACGGCTTTGTCATTTCTAGCCATCCTGCCAATCCATTTTTCGACATTTCCGAGGGCCTCTGCAACAAGTCCGTTCGTCTTTCTTGTCCAGCCATGTACTCCAGCTCCTCCTGGGGATCCCAAGACATTCTAAGGCCAGATGGGATATGTAATTCCTCCAGCGTGTTCTGGGGCAGCCCTGGGGTCTCCTCCCAGTTGGAAGTGAAAACCTCTAGAGAAAGGCTTCCAGGAGGCCTCCTAATCAGATTCCAAAACCATTTCAACTGGCTTCTTCTGAAGCGAAGGAACAGCAGTTCGACTCCTAGGTCTTTCCAGATGTCTGAGCTCCTTACCGGGCCGCCCCACCAAGGACACTGATCTCTTCTGCTCGTGTCCAAAATGTCCTTCATTTGGTCACGACTCAAACCTCACGACCTTGAGGGTTGGAACGTGGATTGACTGGTAAGTGAGAGCTTCGCCTTCAGGATCCACTCAACAGTCCAGTACAACGGCCACATGACAGCTGAAGCCACACCAATCCATCTGTTGATCTTATGTAGCATCGTACTCTCACTTGTGAAGACCTTTTGCTCCTTGCTCAGCAACTGAGGACCCCCTTGTCCAGCAGAATAATAGCAATAATAATACTAATACTCGATATTTGTGAGGCTCTTCAAAAGGTACTAAAAGGCACTTGACATTGTAAAACCAGCAACAGAAACAGTAGAAGCAATAACAAAACATTATTAGGGCCTGTGTCCAAATCGCGTCTTGACAACATATCACCACTCTAACCTCTGTTGTATGGTAGATTAGTGTTGCTCATCTATTTGGGCTATAATTTATTGTTTGACAATGTTTTTCAACCATGAGCACAAATCAGGGGATGTGTCCTTCATACTTTGTATGAACGAGCTTGTCACCAGTCAGTCTGACAGCCGTAACGTTAAAGCAAGGCGAGATAAACACTCGCAGGCAACATTCAGTGTGCGCCCGGATGATATGCTCCCACTAATAGCCGTTTCAGTCTTTGTCATGAGAGTGTTTATTAATAGAAATATCTGTCTGACGTATAAAGTTTATGGGACACGGCATCTTCCATTTACTACAGTGACGTCAGCAGTGCTTTTCTGAACAGTTCAGAGCTTTTCAACTAGAAGCTCAGAAACAAGACGCTACGTAGACACGGGCCCTAACGGTTTAAAAACAATGACACAATGTCATGATCGACTCGACGGACCGCAGCAAACAAAAGGATCTGTCATCACTAGGGCTGCAGCTAACGATTACTTTGTTCATCTAGTTGCTACTTAGATTATTAATCGAATAAAATGTTTTTATTTCCCAGGTTTTTTTTAAATTTTTATTTAAAATATATTATTTAAAGCTCTTTTACTAAACATTGGGTATATATTTATTAAACAATTCTATCATATTTATTATCTTAAATTTTAATTTTTTCATATATATTGTTATTTCAGTATATTTCAGCAGCTCCTGTTTTTTATGGCCTATTTACCCTTTTTCAAATATGGGCAAATAGACAATCAAAAACAAACAAAAGGGGAGCATGGGTACCAGGTGTTCTCAGGAGCCTGCGTACCAGGTAATCTCAGGAGCATGAGTTCCAGGTGCTCTCAGGAGCCTGAGTACCAGGTAATCTCAGGAGCATGGGTACCAGGTATTCTCAGTAGCCTGAGTACCAGGTATTCTCAGTAGCCTGAGTACCAGGTAATCTCAGGAGCATGAGTTCCAGGTGCTCTCAGGAGCCTGAGTACCAGGTAATCTCAGGAGCATGGGTACCAGGTGCTCTCAGGAGCATGAGTACCAGGTAATCTCAGGAGTATGAGTTCCAGGTGCTCTCAGGAGCCTGAGTACCAGGTAATCTCAGGAACCTGGGTACCAGGTGCTCTCAGGAGCATGAGTACCAGGTAATCTCAGGAACATGAGTTCCAGGTGCTCTCAGGAGCATGGGTACTAGGTATTCTCAACAAATATGAGTACCAGCTGCTCTCAGGAGCATGGGTACTAGGTGCTCTCAGGAGCATGGGTACCAGGTGCTCTGTCAGCCCAAGTGAATGTCCCTTTCAGTTACCAATGGTCCAAGAGAAGAGCAAACAAGGCACAAGCAAACAGGTCAGAGAGCCGCCACAACCATAGGCTGCAAACCGACTCTGTACGTGGAGGTCACAGGTCAGTGAAGCCAGCATCATTTGCAAAACGCAGAGAGGGCTATGCTATTGCATTCTGCGTGTAAACAGAATCCTGGCAGAGCCCTGTGGCTTTTGCAAAAGTTGTTCTCACCTTGCTAATAGCTGAGATCTGAGACACAAAAACTTGCCCAAATCTCTGCCAAACTGCATCCCAAAAACAGAAGCCTTGGAGCGCACCAAATCTGAACCATTTAAAACATCATCCAAGTATACCAGTGAAGGGACGGACAACAGAGGATGATGACGCTACAGGACAGATTTGAGACGTTCTTATGGATGCTTTCATAATCTGATTACTTGTCACATTAAAATCCATTATAACAGCTGTGAATCCAGACTGCATTCTCCACGATTTTAAATTACATTCATTTCTAGAAACCACACTCATGAGTAATTATTCCACACCCCAGAAATATAATAAATGTTAATGAATGTAATGATGGAGGTGAGTAAATAAGAAATAAACAGCTTCAAGGTGGATTTATTCAGAGAGGCAGGTTTAGTGATACAGGGAAGGTCATGTGATCAGAGATATTAAAGAGACAGTACCTGTGAAGCATCAAGTTTTCTCTTTTTTCTCCCTCAGCACGAATGAACATCACCTGCATTACATTATCGTCATAATGATAAAAACATCACCATTATAACTGTGGCTCTCAAACACATTGAATCATTGTGTCTCATCAACAACACAGTGAAAGCATCACATTCTGTAGTCTATACCGTGGACTGCATACAAGCCACGCAGCACATTAGAGGCACATTGAAAAGACACAGACTCTGTGTGTGTGATGGGATAGTATACCCCCCCCACCCCTGAACCTTCTGTGCAACAATCCATAGTGTGGGCAATAATTCTTATTGTGTTATTTCTATAAAGTGTATCTCTTTTCTAGTCTTCCGACCACTCAAAGCGCTTGCTTTGCCACACACCGCAGGCACAGCTACGGGGGCAATTTGGGGTGTCTTGCCCAAGGACGCATCGACATGGACTAGTGGAGCCGGGGAATCGAACCGCCGAGTACAAGCACATACAGAGCACCCACTTCAACTCACACGGCCATTTTAGAGGAGAGATGTTACAGCAGAGAAAGTGAGACGGCCAGGAGATAATCTAGACAGCAGGATGCTGAGCTAATGTGTGAACCCACCAACACCAGACACCATCATTACACGTTCCCACTCCTCAGTTATACATCACAACGTTTCATAAGGATGCAACAGTAGTAACCGCTAAACCACACGAATGCAAACAGAAGCTGATTGACCACATTGTGTCATATTTAGTGTTGGGAACATGGCCGCAGCTCTAGAATGGTATGCTGAGGTTTAAGTGGACGTTTTCATACTTCAGTGAAACCATCGTAACTGTGGGGAAAGCAAACCGACCACGGCGTCCACTGTTCTCAGGGAAGAAGCAAACTGGACACAGAGAGCGGTACGAAGCCTGAGTGAGCTGGTTCTGAACATCATAGAATTCAAAACGTAGACCTTCAGACATTAAGTGTCAGAGATGTTCAGAGACCACCAGCTATGTTTACCAGAGAAGGATCTGACACAAAGCTCTGAATGTAAAGGTCTTGGTTAAATGAACGGCTCATTATTACTGAACCTCATTCCCGAGAGTCTGCAGTGACTCCTTTATTCTTTGTTCATTACACATGTACCTGTAGTCAGCAGCAGCATTTTGCAATGCATCTGCAGTCTCTAACTGACACACAGCTAACACAGCATGGTACCGTAATTCATTATTGAAATCTTCTGACTCTGCAGGATCTAATTGACCGTCTCTACTTGACACTGGTGCGCTGTTCCACACTGCTGCCTGTGACGGCCCCCTGGCTTGTTTCGTTGTAGATGTGTTGTTTTCCTTAATGCAACAGGTACCTGGAGGAGTTTGTCACCTGCTGTCCTGCTATAAAGCTCCGCCTTTTTGGCCACCAGACTCTCTTCACTCCCGTTCATTATCATTTTGTTCTCATCAGGCAACAACCTCCGGTTCTGACAAGTGAGGCCGATGCAGTAGTGTGTTAGAGCTGCATTCTCTCTAGTGTCCAGCAGGGGGCGACTCCTCTGGTTGTATAGAAGTCTAGTCTAAAATGACTCTACTTCTCTCTTGATTTATTCCCTCAGTAAACATTGTAAACATGAGTTTATGGTCTCAATCTCTAGTTTACAGTCTTCTTCAATACAGCATGATGTTCATTTAGTACATGATGTGTTCCCTCTGACACAGAGCTCAGTGACAGCTTGCCCCCGTCTGTGTCCTCGCAATGTGCCGCCATTGAAATAACAAAAACACCGTAGATGTGCATTTATTTAGTGAATATTTCATCCATAACAGAGTTGGGACCAGTTCACAATGCGATCAATCATTTCATGAATCATTTTGTGAAGACGTTAGTGATCCCTACAGGCTCCATCCTTTAAGGCTCCCCGTAGAGCTTTAGACCTGATCCGATCAGGTGAGTACCGCTGAATGTAATCACAACTCTTGTTGTCCACAGGGCGCCTTCACAGCTCAAATATGTCACGTTTGTTCTGAGGGTGAGGCAAAGATGGGTTAAACTATTAAAGCCACAAAGGCTACAACTAATTCCACGACAGTCTGCTCATTAAAGGAACACTTCACCCACTAAACGACGCGTCATCCTGACTTATGGAGGAAAAGGGTTCTCTGTCAAAAGACAGAAACGTCTGAAGTCAGTAAATTGAGAACACCGATCAGTGTCACGCCTGTGCAGACGCACTACTCACCCGGGTGAGTCCCAGGTTTCTTACATGGTATAAAGTACACAGTTGGATAGTCTATGATGCGGAGGTGTTTTAGTGAAGATGCGTGTGAAGCAGCGATCGTGGATAAATGACACTTTATGCCAGACAAGTTTTATAAACAGATGTTTTGATGTCTCAGTGGAGACAAATCAAGGTCACAGGAGGAGTCATCGGTTTACAAACGGTCATTTTGTGGGTGAAGCATTCCTTAACATAAAATGAAACAGATCTGGGGAGAAGGCAGCACCCGTTGAAGGAGCAGGGTGAGTCACCTGTCCTCGTCACAGGGCAGACATCAGACTGCTGGTGGACCATGAAGGGGGAAACAAACAGGACTTCCGTTCCTCACTTTGGAACAGTGACGATTATGAAGCTTTAGATGTGGAATGAGAGTCATTCTGATTTCCTGAACTGATTGAGTCAAGAGTGAACTGAGCCCAACATTCATCTCAGCACACAGGTGAAGACTTTCCAGAAAGAGCTCCCAGCTCCACACCACACACAGTCGACGGGGCGCTGCTGTACAGAGGACCGTGCACAGACTACCCGGGTCTCATTAATGGTTTCATGTGAAGCACTTTGAATTGCCTCGCTGCTTTACAAATAAACGTGCCTTGTTTTAAGGCACTGATACTCTTCTACGAGTCTTTATATCAGGGAGTTAGCAGCCAAAGCAGGTCCATGCACGTGTCTGAACGTACAGCTGCTGCTCTAGTCAGAGTAGAGGTGTCACGATACACTGGTAGTCTATGGAGACACGCCAGTATGGCGATTTTACGTTTTTTGTTATTATATAGATTTTGAATGATAACTTTACGTGCAGAGAGTCGTGGCACACAGATGCTCCGATTGTTGGACGTCGCAGAGACTGTGATGAACGCTGACGCAGATCTGTGTTCTTTATTCTGCAGCATTTTCAATTACAGAGAAGAACTGACATGTATCGCCTCGCTTACAGTCAAATATATCTCATTATACTCAATGGTATACGCAGTGTTTACATAAAGAATAACGTCATCCAGTCAGACTGTACAAGGCACAGATGGGATTCTGTCTGACCTTTTCAAGCAAACACACACACACACACACACACACACACACACACACACACACACACACACACACACTCTCTGTTCATTCTATCTAATATATCTCTACATGCAGCTTTTCTGCGTTTGCACAAAAGAGGACGTCCTCTCAAATTTGGCCAATTAAAAAAGAAAGTGAAATGTCACGTTGAGTATCAATTCATAATCCTATTTAGACGATGGCTCTTAATGTTATAGTTATTCACAGTATTGAGATGTCATTACTGTGATATTCTGAGCCACACTAAAGGTCTGATGAGAACGTGATATCGTGACATCCCTCGCTGACATGAAGTAAAGTGAGTCAAACGTTTATACTGTAGACTCACACAGCCAACACGCCTGGTCCACAACGTTGAGCTTTCAGCCAGAAGGATCACATTAGCCAGATCTTGCAGTGAAAACATTCTCACTCGCGTGGTGGAAGACCTGCATGACGGTCACAAAAGAACCACCGAGAGTCAAATGTGGAGGCCGTGAAGGGCTCAAGGCACCGTGTGCACCAGACGTCGGGCCGTGCGAGACTACCTCTCCGGGGAGAAAAACAGGTGTGGAGCAGACAGGAGGAAGGAGGTGCTACTGGAGTCCTGCTGAGAGAGCTGGGGCTGAGGCCTCCTGGGCATGTTGAAGCAGCAGCTGCATGGCGGTCAGCAGGAGTGAGATCCACCTCTGTCTTTTGTTGCTGGGTTGCAGAAGTGAAGATTGGAAGAAAGCTGCAGTGCATGGTCAGCCTGACGTCCATCCCTCTCTCTCTCTCTCTCTCTCTCTCTCTCTCTCTCTCTCTCTCTCTCTCCCTCAATGTTTCTCTCTCTCTCTTTCTCTCTCTCTCTCCTCATGGTAAGCGGAGGTGCAGGCTTGTGATTGGCTGGTGTAAGAGTGTTGAGATTGGAGATGGAGAGACAGGAGTCGGAGGAGTCTTGGTGTGATGGAGGTGTACGGTCCAAACTGTTTATGACTACACTCTTAGTCCATAACGACTGAGGATCTGGACGGCTTCACAAGTGACTGACCATTTTCATCTATCGGTGAAACGCGAAGCAAGGACAGCTGCACTGCAGTGGAGGGAAATGTAGCACCACAGAGAGTCCTACCTTCCACATCACAGGATCTCCCATATTGTAAAAGATAAGGGTCCCGTTGTCATAGTCTGCCTTCAGTACAAGTATGAAATAGAGAGAAGCAAGAGAACGTCTTACCTCGTCTGACCAGGTATGGTTTGGTGTAGTCCCAGCTCTCGTTGTCGTTCTTAATCACGTTCAGACGTGTCGGCTGTTGGCAGAAAGATGGAGGAATGAATCAGGATCCAGTTAAATGTATCACAGAGGTACAGGAGCTGCATTCTTGGTCCACTTTTATTCACTATATACATAAATAACCGAACCACATTCTAAGATACTATTCTATGCAGATGACACAATTCTCTATAAATGTGAAAGAAATGCACAGAGAGCACAGAGGAGAATGTGACCCAGTGCTCCAAACCATCCACAGTTAGACATTAGAAATTGTTGAAAGCTACAAATATGCAGCTATGTGAATGTGTTTCTTCCTCTATTGTTCAATATACTTACTTATTTACTTGTCTTGATTACTGTAATGCTCTTTAAAGGGCGTTCCTAGGGACCTGAAGTGATTTCTGTGCCTTACTGAAGCTCACACCAGCCTTACAGAGTGACTGGTGGCTGCGTCTCTTACCCGTGCATATTCAATCTTCAGCGTACAACAACCGGCGTAGATGTCAGCTCCGTTCAAAGCAGCTTTGGCCTTCTGAGCACACTGAACCGACTCAAACCTGAAGGAGTGGGGTTAAGGAGGAGGCACGGTACATTCTGACACACACACACACACACACACACACACACACACACACACACACACACACACACACACACACCTGTTCTCACACGCAGTAAGGATACTCCACCATGGCCTGGATTCCATTTCGTTTGAAGATGACGATCCTCAGCACGCTGCCGATGGGGTTACACACAGTGTACAGAACATCCTGGACCAAAAAGGAGGAAACATTCAACACAATCTGTACATTTCTATAGCTGCACTGTGTCTCAACCTGCACAAAACGCAGACCTCAGCATTTCATAAATACCATGAACATACTGAAGCTGCTAAGAGAGGAATAGAACTTCATGCTGAAACATCTTGTGGTCGTTCTTTAGGGATCTGGTAAAACTCGTATTCTTGAAAGAGTATTTTTGGTTGTTTGTTTGACACTCAATGATCAGTCTGTCAGGTGATGCAAACATCCCAGAGTGTGTAGACATCTCAACGCTCCGTTCATCCGTCACCGCCTGCAGAGAGGTTGAAGAGCGAGACATCCGTGTGCTATAGACCACATTGATTGTGCTTTGACAGGCACGTCGCTCACTTAGCAAAAAGTCCTCGGCAGTCTTTTGGAGTGAGAGACGCATTGCAGAAAGAGACGTCCTCGCAGTGAGGACAAACCTTAGAGGAACGAGACACTCGATGCTTTTAAGGGAAGCTTATTAAATCTAGTTTGTTTGACGGGGAGAGAATGACAAACACACGGTGTTTTTTAGACTTTTCAAGGTGTTTTTCTATATACATTTAGATCGTTTTTATAAAATAATGATTTATCTTGCCTTGTCCTGTCCTCATATGTACATGTCTTTCCTGACATGTAATCATACATGCTACTTTACCATCCCACAGTTAAATCCCCCTTTCAGGGCCACAGCAAGAATTTATGAACTTCAATATTTAATAGACGGTTTCAATTAGTTCCACCGTAGCTACACACCAGTGTAGCTGTTATGACCTCAGATGAAATGTTGATGCGTGTCTATGATTATGTTCTGTCTTTATTGTATTTGATGTACTTTGTATTTTCTTTAATATCTGTTTAATTAACAGTAGATGCTCTGCTTTGTGTCTTTATGTATGTAAAGCACACTGACTGCCTGTGTACGACATGTGCTACAGAAACATAATGTAAATGCTCATTACTTCAACCCACTGTGCTTCTGTGTCTGAAGAGGGTAAGGAGTTGGGCTCTTGTACTTTGATCTATTCTGAGGACGAACGTCTGCTCCATAGAGTCCAGTAGACGACTCCCCCTCACACAACCAGGGTTACAATACTGTAACCTTCATGGTTCTCATGTGGCAGCGCTTTACTTACACATGTGGGACTTTTAGTAAATAATCACACATGTACGCATTTGCATCTTGTCCTCCGTGTCCCTTTCAACCCCTCATGGTGTGTGTGTGTGTGTGTGTGTGTGTGTGTGTGTGTGTGTGTGTGTGTGTGTGTGTGGAGGAAGCACAATATTTCCAAGGGACCTTTAAAACAGGCTCTTACTGAGAACGGTCACAGCTAATGGAATAAAAGATTTATTTTGATTGTTCTTACTGTCCATTGGGACTTTTAGTCTGCAGCCTGATAGCAGCAACTGAAATGCTGGGTGGAGAGGACGGGTGGGGTCACTGTAGGTCTGGATTGAGAGAATAGGTCCAGGAGTTGTCCTTGTTTGCCTCCAGTGATCTTGCTCGCCTGTTGACGACCTGCGTCAGCTGGTTCTTTTGTTTTGCTGGGAGGTTCTCTTTATCTGGGAGGTTCTCTCTGTCTGGGAGGTTCTCTCTGTTTAGGAGGTTCTCTCTGTCTGGGAGGTTCTCTCTGTCTGGGAGGTTCTCTCTGTTTAGGAGGTTCTCTCTGTCTGGGAGGTTCTCTCTGTCTGGGAGGTTCTCTCTGGTTGGAAGGTTCTCTCTGTTTGGGAGGTTCTCTCTAGTTGGGAGGTTCTCTCTGGTGGTGGTTTATAGACCATGGACAGGGTGTGCTGGGTTCAAACCCATACGTTTCCTGAGAGGAGGAAGTCCCGGTCCTGTAAAGTGACTTCATTGCTGTTCTTAGATATTGGGTGACCTGCTCCACTTCCTGGCCCATATGCATGCAGCATATTTAAGGTTGTAGAACAAATCCACTTACGATATGAAAAGGCCACACAGATGCGTGTGTGTGTGTGTGTGTGTGTGTGTGTGTGTACCGTGGTTATCGGGTAGAGGGGGTTCTGTATGGACAGCAGGAGGACCTTGTTGCCACTGTTGGGGTTGTCGGCGTTGGTCGGCCTGGTGATTCTCTTGGAGGTGGAGTAATTAAAGTACGCCTGTTGGCCTGGTGAACAGATGGATGTACAGATAAACGCACACAGCCTGCTACACACGAGCACTGATCAACGACATCGGTGAGTCTTCACAGTGACAAACGCTGGGAATCAAACCTGCGATGTACACGGGCTCCTTGGCTCCACAGGACACGCAGCGGTCGGCGCTCTCCACCGCCGAGAACTCCACCAGGGCCTGACGCTTGAACGGCATCATCATCACATAGCTGAGGACGTTAAGATAGGACACACACACACACACACACACACACACACACACACACACACACACACACACACACACACACACACACACACACACACACACACACACACACACACACACACACACACACACACACACACACAGTTCAGATCCTTTCCACCCATCACTGGACACGTCGGCTCCTCAGCCGGCCGTACCACACGTCCTCAATGAAAAGCCTAGTTTAACCTCGCTGCAGTGAAGCCGGCTCCCCAGAAGATACGGTTACTCCTCCAGTCTACGGTCACATCTCTGATTAGACTCGTCGTCTCTGATTCTTCAGATCATTTTGTTTGAGCGCCCTCTGGTGTTCAGGAGGAGAACGCAGCGCACAGTGCAGAGTTCAAGGCTCGAGAAAAAACAAAGCTTCAGCATGAAGACCTTTTCAAAAATCTGTCAAATCAGTTTAATAAGATAACATTTGTGTGTGTGTGTGTGTGTGTGTGTGTGTGTGTGTGTGTCACATTTTTCTTTTCAGGTAAAGGAGAGGTTAATAAATACTGCAACCTGCAGGGAGTATAAATAATGGAGAAGCAGTCGTTTAGAGTGGAAACTGCAGTATCACAAAATGTTTCCTTCAATTATTCAGAATGTGTCATTATTTATACACTGAAGCTTCTGAACATCACCGATGTGTGATAATAACGACGGCGATAAAGAATCTTACTCGTGAGATTTTAAAAGCTGAACTTCCTCAAGGAACTGACCACGACACACAGTTTTAGTCTAGAACACTGTGAACTACGGAGGAATGTGTTGAGCGTAGGCAGCGGCCTCTCTGGACAAGCAGCGGGACTACGAAGGCTCACCTGGGACTCTATCCCGCTATGGGGGACGGACTGCTGCTACGACGAGCTAACCGCTGCACAAGTAGCTAGCTACCGCTCGATTAAAACAGAGGGAAATCTAAAAAGAAGAACCGTGGACTCTGTTGTAAAGGTCAATATGAAATGGATTTTTCTGAGTGATGTGTTTTAAAGTAGCTCACAGTTTGCCAAATCACTTTTAAGATGCTTGTTTTCTGAGTGGAGCTGGGCTAGATCGGTGCTATGCTACGCTAACATTGCAGAAGCTCCATCAACACTCAACATAACGTCAGCTCGATGTAAATACGGCAGCGATGTTTCCGTTATTTGTACCGTACGGTTTCTACACACAGTTTGGTCGAGGCAAATGTCGACTGACTTTGTTTGTAGTCCCGTTGTGTTTGGTGTGAACGCAGCATTAAAGTGATGGATGAGGGCCGGCCCTACTTTCACTACTAAAGCACCACTTCCTCTCCTTTCCTGAAGGTGTCGCTGTATTCTAAGAAGAGAGAAAAATATTGATAAAAAGTGATATTTGAATTTCTCTATATTTTTGTCACCGTCCACCGCGCAAACTCATCACACTCACACACACACACACACACACACACACAGTAGTTGCTGTCTCACCATATGGACCCGAACTTCTCCAAGGCATCTATCAGGTCTGCTTCCACCACGGCCTCACACAGACCCCTGACATGGACCACGGGGCTGGGAGAGATACGATGGGAGTCCTCGCCATTATCCTGCAACACACACAGTCAACCGCAGTTACACACACACACACACACACACACACACACACACACACACACACACACACACACAGGTCTCTGGCCAAAAGAATGCTGGAGAGTTCAACCTGCCTCAGCTTTTGGCCTTTCAAATGCATAAGGTTGCATTAAGCATTAACATTATACAAAATATCATGCTACTGTATCTGAGGGATGACCCCCAGAACCCGGCTCTAAATGGAAACCAGTTCTAACTTAACCTAAACACCCGGAGTAACGATAAGGTCCGGAGTCAACGGTTCTGCTATCGGTACTTCAGAAGTTCTGCTAGTGAGACGTCCTCGTCTCAAACGTCCTCTCTCTGTCTTTGTCTCCGGCTCAGTACAGCGTGAGACTCACATCATGATCAGAGAGGAGAAGACATTTGACTCCAGTAGATGCTGAGAACTCTGTCTCAAACACACTAAACCCTCACGAGTAAGAGAGGAAACAGCAGCAGTTCACCACAACATGAGACCAACAAGCAGAACAGAACATCTGCACAGATGTTGGGAGTGTAAATCCAATCAGCAGGAGTATAAACCAACTACACCAGTCGCATGACTTCAGGTCCCCGCCTAGAAGCTAAAGGCAGACCAGTGTTCAGTGTGATGACATGTAGGGGTCTCATTCAGCCCCTTGTTAGAACCAGACTTTTATAAGACCCTCAAAATTCACTCCAGGTGTTTAAGAACATATTTCATGTCGTAGAACAAAACATTAAACTCTCACAAATGCCACACTTGTGTTTCATTAGTACTTCTTGGTGCTTCCCTCTCCTTGTGTCAATTCCTTGTTAGTTGTTTCCTGTGTTCGTGCGTCGCTCCTGTTTTTCACTGCTGTAAGATCATCAAACTGTCCCTGCTGCCTCCTCATTCTTATCTGGGTTAGGGTCCAAACCGGTTTTTCCTGAGACTGTGACAGAATGAGGCGGACCAAACGTGGACCAGCAGAAACTTTATGAACTTTAGTTTTCCCTCCTATGCTTCTACGACAGAGAGCTCCTGTAGGGGGTACAATGAGCAGATCAAAGCAGACCAACGGCCTGTGTAGGGGGTCCTCGCTGACTTCTTGTTAGTTCCTGTATCAGGAGTCCCAGCCTAGTTCCTGCATTGAGGGTCTTGGCCAACACAAAGCCAGTGCCACAGTCGTGCTGAAACCTGCTAATCGTTTCCTCTTGACGGCCCGGCCAACAACTGCTCCGGCTTTCAAGTCCAATGGTCGCCCCTCATTAACCGTTCAATGATCGTTAACTGACACGATTAGTGCCTTGCTTGCAGGGCGCTGTGGTTGAAGTGCCTAACAACTGCCCAGCTGCAACGATGACCGACGCACAAACAGGTTGAATCCATAATTAATGCCCACTGCAGCGTATACGCACAAAACAGGCAACCTAGTCCCGAGCCGCCACAATGATGCATGAACTGTTGTAGAGCAGGATACGTCGATCGCGAGGCAGTGCGGGTAGAGCGCAAAACAAATGAGACGTTAGCCTATCATCCATACGTACAGGGCAGCCAGTCTGAGATCACGTCTTTTCTAACACACGGGTCACCACTAGCTACTGCAAAACTCCGGCGAGCTAATTAGTTAGCCTCCCAATTTATTTCTACTACACAAGCTAAAGCTGCAGCGCCGTGATTTGGGGAACTTCCAGAACCTTGCGTCAGAGCTGGAGACACACCGGAAGCCGTGTGCGCAACTTGACAAACGCTTTCAAGACTTTGCTTTACTCGAGCCAGTCGCGACATTTATGTGCTGCACATTTCAGGAAGACATTGAGGTGATTCAAAAAATTACAACGCTGTTTCACCTGAACTCGTCTGGAGTGGAGGATGATGTTTTGACACTACAGGCTGACATTCAGCTGAAGTCCAGCACTCATGGACAGTTTTGGAACTTACTCACAGAGGAAAAGTACCCAAACATGAGGAACTGTGCAACCTTCTTGACTGCATTATTCGGCTCTACTTATTTCTGCGAGTCATTTTTAATGTAGATCATTTTGACCGCAAGCCGAAAAAGTGTGGGCCCCCCTGCTGTAGACACATGCACTTTCCCAGTACATCTCCATTGCACCAATGATCTGAAAGTCTGTGAAAGCATCTTGAAGTAGCATTTGAGAATACTTACAGTATGTCCTATGTTATGGTTAGGGAGTCATTTTATCGTCATTTTAGTTAAATAATGACATTTTCATTTTAGTGTGGGTTTATTGTTTTGGCCTTGGAGACCATGACCACTCATGTGCTTCTGCTTGTTGTTTTATGTGTCATGATTAATGTTTTATATCATAATGTCATTGCGTGTATTCCCCCAGAGAACGAGCTGCAGCTAGAAAACCTCTCCCACTAGCCTCTAAGATGTGGAAGTATTTTAGAGAGAGACCCATGAATGTGGGGCTCTGTAAGCTCATCACAGTAGAACAAGTGTTACGCACAAACACCTCCGAAGTGAAAGCATGCCGGAGCACTTCACCAACCAAAGCTCGCTGTACTAGTATCGTCAACACGCACAGCGGCTTTCTGTTGTCTTTTCAAATATAATTTCTAAATGTTTCTTCATATAAAAAGTCATTTTTGCAGCACTGCTGTCGTGGTAGCATAACGTTACACCATGCCTCATCATCATCATCATCAGGTAAATGTCTAACTGCATTGCAGCAGTCAATGGCGACCAAATGTTTGGTTTTGAGAAAAAACAGACACAACTCAGGCTTTTCTTCGTAAAACTTCACAAGGCTCCTAGAAGGGACCAAGGCCTGATCCCGGTCCCCAAGTGTCCGTGGAGAGGTGAAGCTCGTAGAGCGACCGCCGAGTGTGAGCAGTGAAAAGCTGCAGTACAGCTTCAGTGGACATCGGGCTGAGATCTACGGGTGAACAGCCTCCCAAAGGGAATTCAAGTCTAATCCTCACACTTCTCTCCTCTCATCTTTTCATCTTTCTCATGTTTTCTTAACTTTGATCTTTCCCCTCTTCCTCCGTCTCATTGTCCCTCCATCAGCTAACCCTTCCCCCATCTTCCTCTGTTGCGTCCTTCTCGTTCACATTGACATTCCTTTTAGTCTATTTATAGTCGGCTCATCTGAGTGTTTGGAGAGGAAACTGGCACGAGACTAACTTTAGTCTCTGTCGAGCAGGCTGCTGGCTTCTCCGTTTCAGACATATTAGCATTATTTATGGTCAACACCTAGCATTCACATTGTTTATCAGTGTGTTCTGTCTATTATCTGCATCTGAAATGAAGTACTTTGATAAACTGGCTGATGCATATAGTGAATATGACAAAAATCTATGTTTCTTATACAATATATCCTCTTAAAAACCAAGTGTTCCTACAGTAGCTGTGCCATATTCATTTAACACCATTGTGAGTGAGTGAGTATTATAAAGGTCTCACCTTCATCTTGTACGTCAACAACAGTATGAAGCAGGATGCTTTGCACACTCGGCAGTTTTATTTTTCCAAGAGAAACCACTTCAAGCTTCAGACAAACTGGGACATCTGTAGGGCTGGACCATAATACTGGACTGTTAGCTTGTTTGGTAGGTATTCGGTTTCTGATTTTGGAATAATTGTTAATGTTTTTTAATGATTACCATCATGCATACAACACACCAAAAAGCGGAGACAAAACGCTGGTGTATAGGGAGAAAACAGGATTATGAGGGAACGTGTGGACACAGAGGAGAGAGAGGACTTTACAGTCAGTGCTGCATGCTGACACCAGTACCTCTTTAAAACTAAACCATCTCCATCCAGACTACAACGCCTGAACAACCAATATCACATGACTCTTCACCTACACTGGGCATGTGGGTGGGTACCGGTGTAAACAGGAAGTAGATTGTTTGCTTAGTTAAAAAAAAATACGACAGTAATATAGTAGTGTTTAATAATGAAAGGTTGTGTTTGATGCTTAAGATCTTCTCTAAAGTCTTCCTCTATAAACTCAAACAGACACATTTCATGGAAAGTTTTAGAAGTTTAAATTTTCAGACTTAGTTACAGCGCTGCAGGTCTCTCTCTCTCTCTCTCTCTCTCTCTCTCTCTCTCTCACATCAAATTTACTTTAAATCAACACTTACACATAATAGTGTACTAGATTATGGGTCATTAATGTGGTGAAGACTCGTCTCTCATCGTTTCTTCTGTTTGGTTGTTTCTGTTCTCACTCGTAGCTCTGCTGGTGACTGAAGTCTCTGTCCTACTGGAGAACATTTACTGCTTTAGTTCCTTTATAGTTTATGTGTGGATTTCACAATAGTTGTGCAGAACAAAATAAGCATTAATAAGAAAAGGAAAGTCCTCCGTTTTGCTGCTAGTAAAGACAACAAGGTCAGCAACGCCTGTAATCAGTTCTCTATGTTGAATTAACCTGGTAGTTGATCGGTAATCAATGTTGTTGTTTGTGATTTCCGTGAACGGTCACGTGATAGAGGTGTGACGAATCAGGGAAGGACACGTCGTGACTGATAAGAACCAATCAAGTAGTGAACGCGGATGTGGGCGTCATCATTTCCAAACTTATCCGTTTTCGACCGTCCACACAAAGAGGCAACCCGGAGTTTTCAAACTTGTCCGTCCTCGGGAGCGTTTTCAAACTCCTCCGTTTTCGGTGCTCGAAAACTCCGGCGTAGTGAAGACGCTCAGTGTAAACGTAGCAAAACATATACGTTTTAAAATGGACACGGAGTAGTGTGGACATGGCCTAACAGCCCAATATGATCAGAATGCTAACACATGAATTCACTGTCCAACAATGATGTCAACAGAGAGAATAGAGCTGAAACATGTGGTTTAGTAACCACAGATAAAATAACTTCTCTTTTTAGAAGATGAGGATAATATAATATAATAGCTTTTTTGATTGAGATCACTTCACACCTGAATGAACTGAATTTAAAACTGCAGGACAATTCAGTTCAATTCATTTTTCTAAAATGAAGTACTTTATTTTAAGTCACATTTTTCAAAATCTTTCTGTTACGTCATTTATTCTTAAATTGTTTTGATTTTTGAGGTAGTTTCAATACCCCTGCTCTGTGTGCATTCAGAGGGCCAACAAACAAAATGAACTGTGAGGAATCAAAAAGACAACCCAGAGATGTGTGTCCATGTTCAGCCACAGACTGTAGGTGTGACCGGCAGAAAGACACAAACCAACCTCAAAATGACGAGGAGGGAATGAAATGACCTGTAAACTCTGGGACTGTTTTTATCAGTGGATACTTGTTACACATATTCAGAGGTCGACCACGTGCCGGCTGTGATTACGTCATTTCCTGGCACCGCTGCTTCACTACGGTTCAAACTAAGCTTCAAGGAGCTCAGTACTGGGTTTATTATTATTTTGGACTAAGAGACACTGACGTCCTTGGTTGGTCCAGCGGGTCTGTTGCCAGTATACCATGAAGAAGGGCTGCTTGGGTCGACCCATGGGACTCTCCTGTAGTTGTTTGTTAGTGGTTTATATTCTCACCTCTCTGCAGGTGTGTGAGTGCACAGTGACGTCACTGTCGAGTGTGGCTACAGGTTCAACGGAGCAGTCTGCAGACCAACCAGCCCAGGTTGAACAAAGCTGTGTAGGCGGTCCCAGCTCTAGAGGGGTCTGATGTAGGTGTGACCAACTCATAGCTATTGAAGAGATCTTGAGCTAGTTTCTATGTCTTCCGTTTCTGCTCTTGTCTTCATTGTAATGGACCTGTCCCACAGTGAATAAATGGTTGAGGGCATGAACGTCCCTATGAAGCCTTCTCATCTTCTTAATCACACTCTAGTGATCAGAAAATGTGTGTGTAACTGTGTATGTGCATACCTGAGTGTGTGTGGAAACTAGACTACACCCATGTCATGCTGATTACACGGCAAGGTGATACCACCTTCACTCAGGAGTCGTGCGAGCACACACACACACACACACACACACACACACACACGTTTGTCTTTCTGTACTTGTGGGGACCCTGTTTGCAGAATGCTTTCCCTAACGCTACCCTTAACACATCACAACAGGACACATTGATCTCTTCTCACGTGACCTAAACCGAGTCTGGACCTGCCAAATGTCCTCACAGTGCGCAAATGTCCTCACAAAAGTAGCAATACAAACGCGCGTGTGTGTGTGTGTTGTAATGGTGAGACAGTGAGAAAGGAAAAGCAGTGAACCAACAGTGTGGTTGACAGTGATAGCCACACGTCTACATTACAGCACATCCTTCCACTGAAACCAAAACACTGCTCACTTCTCTCGTTACTCTGCTGGTTCTGAACGTTGGTACCGTTGGTACCGTTGGTACCGTTGGTACCGTTGGTACGTACTGCCCGAGCCCTAACCCTTAACACAGTGACCAAAACGGTGGAAGCACAACTTCTGCGTCCATCGCATGGCGCCACGTTCCCATGGACGCACACGGGGTGAGAGGGGTTTTGGTTCCCAATCTGAGCAGTGGTTGTTCTAGTACATATTAACTGAGGTGACCCAGGAAGGTCTACAGGTGGCCACTAGGGATGGTAATGCGCATGAACATCGTACTAATATTTAGCCAACACATACATCAATAGGCTACATGCACACACATAGCTGTTGATGGCCGGCCTCTGATATCAATGAGACATAATTAAGACCTTTGTATGAGCTCATTTACAAAAGTGAAGTAGTCAAATGCTCAAAACTAAAATGTATTACGCAAAGCCTGGATCCTATCGCCCTCTAAACATTACAGCATACCATAGATTACAGCACACGCTGTTATAATAAGACAGATAGCCTGAATGTTTTGGGAACAGGTTATGATCATATTTAGGCATAAAACAGTCTGGAGCCTCGTCGACCGGCTGCTATCATCAAACAACACGACACAGGATCTGTATCTGTTAACATGGATCATCAGTGATCTCTAAGAGTTAGATTTGCTCCTGTTGTTCTTTTGCGCAGACCCGATCTGTGCCTCTGATCCGTTGCACCACTGACCATGACGGATGTTAAAGTAAAGAACGTCAACGAGTTGACATGTTTGAAAATGTCCATTCTGTACTTGATGTGTGAGGGAAGCAGCTGACGTGTAACCGTAGATGTGAAGAATCACATCCCTGTGACGTGAATGGAGCGGACTACATGCTGTTGAGAAAGGCTGGAGTCTTAGTCATTGACTTCAGTACAAACGTTTCTGCCACAGAAACAGGAAGTTCTGGTTTCACTTTGGTTCTCTTGGTCCATACGGTGTGTGACGAAAACAACACTTAGAGGAGCATCAGTGGAGGAGTTGCTGCGTCTCCGCAGACCGTTGTCCTGACCCTGATGCTGCATGACAAATCAAATCCCACCATTCAAGTAACAATGTGTTCATCTTCTAAGTTCACGAGAACATTTCAGCAGTTTCACTAATCCTTCTGTTACTTCACAACTTCACGAGGATCTTAAACTGACCTACATTCTGACACTAGTGCCGACTGATGATTCAAATCAAATTGAATCAAATCACCACTTAATTTAGGAAATCAGTTAAAAATACACGAGCACTTGTGTGACTTCCTTCCGTCACAGAGCTTCCTCTATCTGCACCGTCCTATTTCTGACGCCGAGCAGCAACAGAGCGATGGCCACACATCTCCTCTGACCACAAGAGTCAGGTGACCTGCAGGTGTCAAAGCGCCCCTCTTCATGGAGGCACCAGTGACATGTTTGGACCTGCACCGTTGGCGTGCTGGTCCTTGTTCCTGTCCACTTCCACCACGACCACAGCCGGATCCAACCAGAAGAAAAGTGATCTGTAACTCTGCCAAGGAGCTTCTGTTTTTGCTTAAATTCCAAATAAAGCGCATACAAATAGTTCTCTACGCTCAGAGCCCAGACGGAAGCTAAGCTAACCCAGCTAGGACCAGAGCCTACTCCACTACCCAGCATGCTCCTGGCCGTCTGATGTCCGGTTGAAGAAAAATAAGAAGGATGAAAGCGGCGGGGGGTCGGTGTCTGTTGAGCCCACGTCTTCACAGAGACCCGGATCCATCTGGACTTGATCGGACCTCAGGGCAGAGAGCAGGACTGTGGTGGACCAGAGGAGGAGGACTCTGGTGCTCAAACACAGTCAGAGTTGACGGACGATGTTTCCTGCATGTCGAGTTTTTACTGTGAAGATGTGGGACATATTGTCTGATCAGAGAACTGTTTCTGCTGCTGCAGTCTACGTTCCTGATGATGGATATTTAAACGATGCTCTACAGGAATGAACTGCTGCTTGTCTTCTGTTTCTCTTGTGTTTGTTGGGTTACAGATGGACCACAACTGCACGTACTGGTGCATCCCTGTGTTGCACGATGACAATAAATGACCCTTGAACCCCTCCAGGTGTCAGAGCAATATAAAAACAGCCCTCGAACTTTATTACCATCCTAGAATTGGCTCCTCGCGGTCCGATGCTTTGAGTGCACAGTAGCAGAAAATAAATGAAGAGCAGCCAGATTCAAGTACTGATATGTCAGCAAGTAGCTACAAGCAAAGTGAGCACAGTGCCTTAGAAAAAGAGAGAGAAACGGTTGCTGTGCATTTTGTTGGCGCACCACGCCGGGGCTGCTGGGAGATAAATCCACCATACGGTTGAATGAAGTGTCTACGTGTGGTAAATGAACTCGGTTATTGACTAATACCACATCACCTGTGGCACGTCGTCTCTCCAGCACCAGACGGCTGACGTGCTATTTTTACACTCACACTGTCATCTTGTCACACTTTCCTTCTTGAACAGAGTAGTGAGGCAGCACCAGGCTGACGAACCTCACTCTCGTGTGTGCAGACTCTGACCAATCAGACGACGCCGAGCAGCGAGGGCTCTGTCTGACTGGCCAGAGAGTTACCGGCATGGTGACTGTAAGGCAAAACAGCGCCTACAGACACAACGTAGCTCAGTAGGTTGTTCTGTCAGCAGGCTCCTCTTCCTCACACCTGAACACCTGATCTGAACTCCTCCACGCCCCTAACAATAACCCGCACACCTGTCCCCTGTCCCCTGTCCCTTCAGTTCAGGGACACATCATGACATATGCCATATGCCTCCATGAACAATGTCTTTGAATTATTTTATGGAGACACATGAAGCTGTCCTCTCAGTCTGTGACGTGTGAGCGCGCGCGTTAGCCCACGTGTTGTTAGAGTGGTACCCTGCTGAAGTCACCCGTAGTGTCCGGTGGATGCTCGCTCACTGACACAATGACAGCAGCGGCAAAACACGCGGGCGCACACGCACGCACGCACGCACGCAAGCACACACGCAAGCGGACGTCTGCGATGCTGCGCTGCGGGGCTACCGTTTGATCATATGCGTGTTGCTCTCCTTACCTTCCGTCCTGCACCGTATTGGCTCGCGCTCCACCGGGCCCGGTTGTCCCCCGCTGACTCCACGTTACCCGGCAGCGAGCCGGAGTCCGAATCCTCCCCCTCTTCCAGCTCCTCTTCCCCCTCCTCCCTCTCCTCCCTCTCCTCTCTCTCCTCCGCCTCCGTCTCCCTCTCCTCCGTTTTCAGCCGCTTTGCCGCCCTTCCGTACTCCCCCTCCTCGCGCTGGCCGGCTCCTTCTGCCGTCGACATGCTCGCGGCTGCGGTGGACAGGTTGGAGAGAGCGGGTCGGGAGCTGGTCAAACGGACACCACCATGTCAGCAGTTATCCCGTAGCGTGTCCTCGTTCAGCAGCCTCCCGTCTCTGTCTCCTCGTCGCCTTGTTTGTGTGCACGTCCTCCACTCTCGGTCCGCGTCTGTCTCTCTATCACTCTCCAGCGCCAGTGATTTCTCTGTGTGTGGAGGTGTGAGTGGACCGGACAAGTCCCGCCCCGTGCTGTTCTCTTATTGGCCAGTCGGGCCCTGCGCCTCGAAGACACGGTGTGTGATTGGCCGGCGCCGATGCGTCAACAGCTCTCCGTGCTCTGCAGAGGAGTGCGCAAAGAAGGAGCAGAGAGAGGAATGGTGGGCTAGATAGAAACAGAGGGGACGGACTCAAAATGCAGAGCGTAGGAAAAAGAGAGAGACAGGAGAGAGAGAGAGAGACAGAGAGAGACAGGTATAGAGAGAGAGAGACGGGAGAGAGAGAGACAGGGAGAGAGAGAGAGACAGGTATAGAGAGAGAGAGACGGGAGAGAGAGAGACAGAGAGAGAGACAGGGAGAGAGAGAGGTATAGAGAGAGAGAGAGAGACAGGGAGAGAGAGACAGAGAGAGAGACAGGAGAGAGAGACAGAGAGAGAGAGAGACAGGCGAGAGACAGAGACAGGTAGAGAGAGACAGGGAGAGAGACAGAGACAGGTAGAGAGAGACAGGAGAGAGAGAGAGAAAGAGAGACAGGGAGCGATAGAGAGAGACAGATGAGTGTATATTTGCTGCATCATTTAACTGGAGGGCCTCTGTAGCTGAAGGCTCTTTGGACATTGTTCTGTAGGCTGCAACGTCCTCAACAAAGGTCAAGAGGTCACTGAGTCTGATGGGGGTCTGATGCGGGGGGGGGGGGTGATATGAAGATTCATGTTCATTTCTAAGAGCGCCCTCAAGGGGTTCATGATTTCGGTATCCAATCACCGTCATTTTCAACCTCAACGTTTTTGTGTGATTCCAGCGTTCTCTTCATTTGTTTTGAGCAGTGTATCTACGGACAGTACTCCACCCGAATGACTGGTCCAGTAAGGAATAATACGAGTCATTTATTTAATATTTGTTCACTCTGTTTTCTTTTACACACACACACACACATTGGTCCAAAACATGCACACAGGATCTAATACGCATTTGGCACGATGTCAGAGTAATATATATATATATATATACAGTATATACTAGACTGTATCTTTAAAATTTCATGCCCCAGTTTGGAACTTTGTAATGACATCCCATTTTTAAAAAAGCAAGCTCAGCTACTGTTTAACTTCTCCAACTTATTATGAGCACATTTGTAGTGATAGTTATTTCATCAACAGACCGCTGAATATGTGATTGTTGACTAATAGAGGTATTACAAGCAGTCCACATCATGGTGTTGTTCAGGGGTCGGTTCCCCAACGCACCAGAAACAACCGTTCTCACTTCCCTCCCGCGGTCCCTCACCACGCACAGAGCTTTGGTTTTACACGTCCACGCTTCAAGATGTCTGCCGCCGCCCGACACTCTGTGGGGTTGAATGGAATTGTGATTTTTGGTTTTGCTCAGGTCTTCTGTCCACATATGAAAGCACCAGTTTTCACACACACAGAAGTGGAGCTGCTGATGGTTGAGTTTTGCTGGGATCTGATGAGATGGTGTCATCGTCACTGTGGTCAGTAGCTTCCTGCCTCTGTGTGGGAAAGTACAAGTCAGCAGCAGTCTGCATGCATGATGTCACCGGTCACATCAGGACGTGGCCCTGGACAACAGTGACACGCATGCTAGATTATCAGAGAGTTCATAACTTTAAATGTGCATGCTTTGTGACCAGTAGAGCCCCCCCTTGAACTTTTGAAATATAGAATGTACCTTAGTAATATGTGTAAAAATATGATATCTGCACAAAATATATGCTTTTCCTGCACGTCGTCTCCGCCTGTCTGCACGTCTCAGCAGCTCTGGAGAAATCACCCACAGGAGGCGGGACTGTGAAGCAGTTTAATGGCTGATTAAAAATATGAATGTGTGACAATTTAGCCAATCAGCGTCCTCAAATACATTCAGCTTGGGGCCAAATTGGCATTGCCCCGAGCTGCTGACGTCCTCGTCGCGGCTAGTCTCCAGAGGCGCCATTTTAACCACACGACAATGGCGAGTGCGAGCGCTACTCTTCCAAGACCCAACCCTAACTCCGTAAAATCTCTCCTCCAAGACCCGTTTGAGAGGAGAACTTTGGCGGAGAGCTGATCCCAGATCAACCTGACCTCACAACCAGACAGCAGACTGAAAGGGAAGCAGCACATGTGAAGCTTCTGTAGAGGCTGGTACACCAGGAAGGGTTGGCTAGCTGGATGCAGTCATGCTAATCACTTATTTAGCTTTTTAAAATGACGAGGACAGATCCAGCACGGACGGTTAGGGAGTGAGGGATGAGGAAGTAAGGAAACATGAGAACACCAGGACACACATGGAGAACTCAGTCAAGCAGACATATTAGGAGAAGTGAACATCGCTACCCAGCTGGACGACGGACACAGGATGAGGAGGTGAGGAGGTGAGGTGGATGAAAACAGGAACATTCTATCCAAAATAGGTGATTGTGTGAAGTGTTGTGGGGCTTTAGAGCTGGCCTTGCGTGGGCGTGACGAGACCGACTCCTCGGACAACCCCGGAGGAGCACCTTAAGACAGCTAGCGTCTTTAAAGACGGCACAAAAGGAGCTGTTGGACTGCATGCCGTCGGTTACGAAGGATTACACTCTGGAGGAAGGAAAGAGCAGACGAGACGACTGACATTTCCACCCACTGCCAGCCGGTGCTCGTGCTACGCTACGTAGTAAACTGGACTTGGACAGAGACGATGGATCTTTGAGCTATGTGGTCCCATCCTGATGCACGAGGAGCGCTTCTCCTTCACCCAGCACCTCATCAGCACAACACTGTTGCATGGAGAGTTGTTCCCACAACACAGTGTGGAGTTCCCCGATTCAGCGCTTGAAACAACAGTGGAGGCTTACCCCATGTTGAACCAGGCCACGCTCAGAGCAGAGCTGTCCCTCTTCTACGAGGACAGTGGGCTCAAGGCTTGCAGTGGTGCAGGGCCTATGGACCATTCAATCAAACTGGGATGTTTGCTGAAATTGTGTGTGTGTGTGTGTGTGTGTGTGTGTGTGTGTGTGTGTTGCTGCTTAGAGGAAGCTCGGCTCCCTGGAGAGAGACACGAGGTAAAATAAGCTCTTTTATGATGCGTCTTTAAAAATCTGCACCGTGTTTATTGTTATGCAGCAATTCAACGAGACAAAGTCAGAGTGATTCACTGATCGCAGGATGTCATGAGAGATTATGAGGAAAATTGATGACCAACACTACCTTTGATGTTGTTGATCTCACGCTTTAGGTCTCAGGTGTCCGTTGTGAAAAGGCTCTCAATACCTGATATGCAATCAAACATTGCTCAGAACTCGACTTATGTCATGGATTCAATACGATCTGAAATCAGTGACCTGTGAGGGTGGATACTGATTTAACACTGAATTGCTCTGCAGAAACCCAGAATACTGAGCGGAATCACAACGAGGCTCAGCCTGCTCACTGTGTGCTGTTGGAGTTGGAACACAGCCGAAGTGTCGACAGCTCGGAGTCTTTCTCGCTAGATTTAGAGATTTTTTTTTTTAGAGCCTCTAAGCAAATGTGTTTCCAGGACGTGACCATAGCGACACCTTTATGAATTCATTCCTCCGCACGCTGCTCAGTTCGGTCGCATCCACAGCGTGGGGTCTCTCCGCTCTCATGTAAAGTGGATAACAAGGACTATGACATCAATCAGTCAAGATTCATTTTTTCATAAGGCTGTTTACAAAAGTGCACTGTCACAGAACTCTTCACAGATCACATAGAAACCCATTCATTCCCACCCCGCTGGCAGGTCTACCTCCCACTTCACTGCTGTCTCTCTGCACAGCCTGCAGACGCCGGGCATTGTTCCGTCTGTTAGTTTGACGCTTCATTTACAAATTCATTTTATAAAAGCGAACCATGCATCCGGTCTTCTCTCCCTCAAGTGTCTCACGACTCTTTGAGTTGTTCCTCAGCTTCATTTGGACTCATCCAGAGCTCAACCCGCCGCTGAACACGCACACACGCAAGGAACATATATAATATATATTATCATATAACATATAATATCATATGAGCTTGTTTTTCACTCACGGCAGGATGAGTGATTATGGCAAGTGAACTGATTTTGATGTGTAAAATTGTAGAAATAGAACTGTACACAGCGGCGCCCCGTTCATTCCATTGAAAGCTGCTCAGTGGCTCATGAAGCAAAAAAAAAAACAAGTTTCAGCTTTGGAGTATAAACATCAGATCAAATTACTCGGATCTTCCGGCACTAGCTAGTCAAGGGGGTCCATTCCTGTCCTCGAGTGTCAGTGAAGGGTCCCTTGATTGACACTTGAGGACCCCGGTAATTCGCACACTGGTCTCGGGCCAGGCGGCGACCTCCGTGGCTGAAAAGAGAAGCCAACAGAGCAGCGCCAAAAACAGCAGTTCCTAAAATGTCCACTTGAAGCTCCAACAGCGAGTTTAATCCCCATAGACCTCCATGTTAGAATGCTCAACTTCAGAGCAGACATTAATGTTTACAGGCCGGGACAAAACACGGCTTTGGTCTCTGAGCTAATAACTCTACGGGTGAATGTTTATACAACTCACCTGTTTAAGTGATACTAAAGCTTCAAGTTACGCATAATTAAGGGTGCGGCCGCTTGATTGACGGGTGGGTGCCGTCACAGCCGCCTGTTGTCTGGTCTGCTGCATCACCAGGGTCCTACTCACAAGCCAGCTCTTTGCCCATTTTTAGAGTTAAG
>NW_027176263.1:16872373-16884873 GCF_023349555.1 Cebidichthys violaceus
GCTCACGTGCACTAACACGCACTGAAAGGCACGCTCACATGCACTAACACGCACTGAAAGTCACGCTCACATGCACTAACACGTACTGAAAGGCACGCTCATGTGCACTAACACGCACTGAAAGTCACGCTCACATGCACTAACACGCACTGAAAGTCACGCTCACATGCACTAACACGCACTGAAAGTCACGCTCACATGCACTAACACGCACTGAAAGGCACGCTCACGTGCACTAACACGCACTGAAAGGCACGCTCACATGCACTAACACGCACTGAAAGGCACGCGGCCGGGCGGCTATGTGAACAAAGAGAGGAGAAGCTCTGATAACAACACAGAGAGACTTCATCCTCTGCTCAGGTAGACGTTACTGCTCTATATCTTCACAGAGATGATCGTTGAAGATGAGATATTAATGATCTGAATGTTAAATAGAGAACCTTTAAAACAAGTCAGTTCAGGGGAACTTTGAATGAAGGCTTCTGGATTCTTTGCAGCATGTCATTGTCAGAACATGAGAGAACAGACTGATTGACGGTGATCTTTCCTACGCTGTGACCAGAGCGTGAGGACTTCACTCCTCTGGCTCTCTACATTATGGGTTCGGTTCTTCCTGCAACACCTCCCCTCAGTGAGTCCGCTTCCTGCCATGAGTCTGTTCAGTTGATACGGACCTCAGCCAGCTGCGACGGCAGCGGTATGCATTCATTAAAACGGCCGCTGCTCTGACCGTCCCGATACGTTGATCTGACTGTTTCACCATCTACAGTTAGTGACACTACAGTGATACTGTGAACTTCAAGCCGACGGACGGAGAAGAAGAAGAAGAAGAAGAAGTGGGATGTATCACCGCTCGTTGCTTGCAGATGTTAATTATGTTTGTGTGCATACCTGTAGTCCACATCTGATCAATGAGGGCCCAGGTTAGGGTTCAGGTAACCTGGAGCGTGGTCGTCTGGGAGCAGCGTCATTAAAGAAACTATTTTGAAAGTTCGAGATGACAGGAAGCGGTCTTGAGAACTTCCTCTTTTGATTTGATCCACTGATCTACTGCGTGACTGAATAAAATCTACACACCAATGAGCTGCAAGGCGTCGTCAAACACGCCTCGTCAAACCCAATCACAGGCGCCGATGATCGCAGGTCCACGTCACCATCGCGTAGAACACGTCACCCAACCCAAAGCAGAAGAACCTCACCGAGCCGTCTGCGTGAGCACCGACCGTTCAGCCGGTAGCAAACACCTTCTTGCTCACTCAGTGGGCAGCTTACATCATCACTTTGTTTTACCTTTTTTTTTAACTGCAACAGCGAGCCGGCATCGTGTGATTTGTCCCGTTTCAGAGAAGCACCACTGTCTGTCCTCTCCCCCCCTCAGAGGACAGCCCTCTACCGCTAACTCTCCAGAGCACCGCGGCTGACTGCGTGTTTTGAACTCTTGTTCGCGTTCGGCCCTCGAGCTGGATTTCCTTTCTGAAACGGATCCTGTGATTTTAAATAAACAGTCATTAGCTCCTCTGTCTCCCGGGAAACCAAAGCTAATTGCAGAGTAATGAGAGCGTTCGTCTGACGGAGCATGAAGGAACACACTCCCACGCACGAGCGCAAGAGGTGCTTCCACACTCGTGTATCGAAAAACACCATAATTAACGCACACGACATGCAGGAGGAGTAAATGAGGAGTCAAGCAACAGTTATCTCAAACAACAGGACCCGACCTCTCGAGACACCATAAGACACCAGAACCACAAAGACTCAAAGACTCAAAGGTTTCGTAGAAAAAGAGCTGAGAAACAAGAGCTGCTACAGCAGTCCTCCGTTAGTCCTCTATACGTCCTCAATCACTGGCTCCAACGTAGCTCAACCACGTCACGTGTTACACTACAACCCAACCTTTAAACTTGAAATAATGCCTTTCATGTCTGAAAGACGTGGAGTATGGAGGTTTGTTGAAAGGCGACCTCTCAGCTGTATTGAACTGAATGAAGAAGCAGCTGAAGGGTCTAGTTAGTCGCATGCAGCTGAATAATACCCATAATGCATGATGGATGTGGAACATTTAAGGCTTTTCTGAAAAGCTGACGCTAAACTGCATCGCCGGCTTTAATGTGGAACGTTGGTAGGTTATGAAGGAGCATGAATTAAGAATGCAGTGAGCAGTATGAATGGATGGGAAAGGGATGAAAGGTGCAAAACACAGAGTGAGTTGAAACGGGTGTTTTGGAGCAAGGGTGTTAAAGAGCGCACCTGCGCTGAGCAGAAGGTATCCGTGTTGGAATATGGATGAATCATCAGCTGAGGGCTGAGCTCTGACACAAGTTGAACTGTGAACACTTTCATTTTGAAAAGCCAGATCCATCTCTAGCTTCCTGTGTGTGCTTTTATTTAGAAAATAAAACAAGCCTCATCCTGAGCTTCCTGATCGGAGGAGAAGGTTTAATGAAGCTTAACACAGTTGTGTCTCTTGTGGTCTCTAAAGGGCCTTTTACCTCCACAAAGGTCTGGTCTCAGTTAACATGAGGTCCTATGGGGCGTCCTTTTGATTCCACAGCGACGTTGTATGAATGAGTTCTCTCACATTTTGACCTGAAATGATGTCTGAAGAGTGAAGATTGTGGGAATGGAGGCGGGAAGATTACAACAAAAAAATAAAATAAGTTAGAATCAGATTTGAAAGACATGCAGGAAGTATGAAAGATTTGGAACATTTCAAGTTTGAACGGAGCTTCTGCTGGAAGGTAGGATTCAGTTTAAAAGGCACGAAAAATGTGTCAAATTTGAACATCCATGCATGTGATTTCACAAAAAATGTTGAGTATATCTGAAAGTAGGAAATGAGAAAAGTAAGAGTGGGCGTGTCCTAATTGAGTTTAATCTGAATCAGAATCAGAATCAATATAAAAGCTCCGTTCCCTGTTATTTAAGATGAGAAAGTTTGTTTTTCACCAAACAGCAACATTAACTTTTCACTTTTATGATCTGGGGATCGTTACTCTTCTGCTCCTTATCTGTTCACCTCTCTGACCGCTTGTTTTTCATTACTAAATGATTGCTTATTTAATAAATTCACAACAGCATTAGAATGTATTTATATATTAGATATAACTAAATATTGTTTCTAGAGTTACAAAACAACAAAGTCACGAAATAAACTCAATAATATCTCATAAGTAAAGTTTATCAAGAATGAAGAACAGACATCAGTCAGTATCAGTCATTCCTCCTGTCCTCTGTCCTCCCTCTGCTGTCCTCCTGTCATCCTCCCTCTGCTGTCCTCCTGTCATCCTCCCTCTGCTGTCCCCCTCCCTCTGCTGTCCTCCTCTCTCTGCTGTCCTCTGTCCTCCTGTCCTCCTCCCTCTGCTGTCCTCTGTCCTGTCCTTCTCCCTCTGCTGTCCTCCTGTCCTCTGTCCTCCTCCCTCTGCTGTCCTTTCCCCCTCCCTCTGCTGTCCTCTGTCTTCTTCTTTGTCTCAGGCAGCAGAGATAAACCAGAACAGACTGAGATAAAGAGTAAACTAGAGACGGACCGTTTGTGTTTCAGCTTGTTGTAACAACGTGCTAACAGCCTAGCTAGCGCTCTGTGCTCGTGTAAAGGTAGCGGTGGAGGATGAGAGACGGAGGACAGAGCAGATGGACACATGTTCCTCTGTTGTTTACATGTTGAACAGATGTTTTCATAAAGTAAAGTCTTTTTAGTCCCAGAGGTTGTACTACAACAGTACCGAGCAGAGCTGTCGTAGTTATCTTCACATATAATATATTACACCAAAACATGAACCAAAACAGACAAAAGAATATATGGTACCCCCCCGATTGATATATATATATATATATATATATATATATATATATATATATATATATATATATATATATATATATATATCATGTACATGTAGTAGTATTACATACTGCACTTTATTATTGTCTGACATCATTAAACGTTTTCACACGCACACACACACACACACACACACACACACACACACACACACACACACACACACACACACACACTTCACTCTGTTACCTGTAGGAACCGATGTGTCGTCCACAGGCAGGTAGCACTGAGCGCTGAGGGACACCTGATGGTCGTAGATATCTGCTGCCCCCTACACACACACACACACACACACACACACACACACACACACACACACACACACACACACACACACACACACACACACACACACACACACACAAAGTAAACCTTTTTACTGTTTTGAATTATGTTTTCATATCTCTGCTATTTTTGAATGTGTCTTTCTTGTATGAGAAATACATCTTAATGAACATCATCCTTCCTCACCTCACTGTCATCTTAAATCTCCTTCACTCTACTCTAAAGATGATGTCATGATTAATGTATTCACACAGCTGGTGATGAGCTCTTACCTGTCCCGTCAGGTTGAAGTAGGCGTGGTTGGTGAGGTTGATGGGGGTGGTTTTGGTAGACCGGGCTTGGTATTCAGCAGTTAGTGTTTCCCCCTGAACACACAATTTACATTTTACTGGACTGGCCTCTGAAAACTTGATTGACAAGTAGAATCCACTTCATGTCGTGGCTGAAAAACGGGCTTTTTGTGCTGCTGTTGGCGAAGCGGTAAAAAAGCTCTGATTCACTGCAGCAGGGTCTGACAGCGTGCTACGCTCAGTCCTGGTTCTGGTTCTCCTGTGCTTCCCTTCCCTCCAGCGGGCTCAGCAATCCAGCCTGGGCCTCCAGCAGCGTGGTGCTCCTGGAGAAGGAGGAGAAGCTCTGCTGGGATGCATTGGCTGCAGAGCTGTGGAGCTGTGACCCAGGTGGTCTTACCTGTAGGGTGTAGGTGACAGAGACCTGGACCTCTCCAGGATAACCCTGGTCTCCATCTGGACTGGTGAGACTCAGCTGTACACCACCGTCCACTGCTGTAGCAAGCCAGATAGCCTGAAGAGACAAACACCCCGTTAAGACTGTGACAGTGATCACACAGAGGGAGAGCGCTGTGGATACGTTGGACTAGTATTAACGCTGGAGTGAGAGACTTTTACATATTAAGGAACGCCCGATTCATTCGAGCCCTTCACATAATGCAGATTAAGCCCATCGCCGCTAGAGAAAGCTCTCCGTAGTCTCCGCAGCATACTGGATTCCTGGTGTTCACATTTATCATTTTTGATGGTTTACAGATTTGTTGTTTTATAATCAAACAACAAAGGGATCTGTATCTGTTCATATGAATCATCAACGATCAATAATTAATATCAGCAGCAAAGAATCATGATCAGGATATCTAAAAGTTCTATTTCAACATAACCTTACTGTATCTGTTCATGTTCTCTTACTGTCAGACAGCTACAGAGGAATAGTGGGTCGAGTTCAGACACTTTGAGTCTCTTCAAACCTTCATGTTCCTGGTAAACCCTCTGGTCTTCATCCACTCAGCCCTTTAAGCCTCCTACCAGCTCATGCATTCACTGTGCCCGTAGTCTTACCTTGTTGAAGCCCCGCAGTCCTCCATGCAGCGCATTGGGTCCATTGTTGACGTCCAGGCGATACTCTTTCCCCTCCACCACAAAGCGGCCCAGTGCGATCCTGTTGGCCACGCGGCCCACCACGGCCCCCAGGTAGCGCTTATCTGACACGTAGCCTGAAAACACAACACACCGTGTTCTTCTTCACCCTCACCAAGGCCATGCGTGGTGCTCCTCACTTACTCTGAGCTCTTTCTGGAAACATCTCCCACTATTGTTCTATCAAATGCACCTTGATGAAATATTATTCTCAGCACAAATGACAATATCTGAACTGACTGATGAGTTTCGTTGTATCTTTTCACGATGACAATAAACATCCGTATCCTTATTTCTGAAAGAATAAACTACAGTAATACTGAAAGAATAAACTACAGTAATTAATAATAAACTACAGTAATACTGAAAGAATAAACCACAGTAATACTGAAAGAATAAACTACAGTAATACTGAAAGAATAAACCACAGTAATACTGAAAGAATAAACCACAGTAATACTGAAAGAATAAACTACAGTAATACTGAAAGAATAAACCACAGTAATACTGAAAGAATAAACTACAGTAATACTGAAAGAATAAACTACAGTAATTAATAATAAACTACAGTAATACTGAAAGAATAAACCACAGTAATACTGAAAGAATAAACCACAGTAATACTGAAAGAATAAACTACAGTAATACTGAAAGAATAAACCACAGTAATACTGAAAGAATAAACCACAGTAATACTGAAAGAATAAACTACAGTAATACTGAAAGAATAAACCACAGTAATACTGAAAGAATAAACCACAGTAATACTGAAAGAAAAAACCACAGTAATACTGAAATTACATCTAAGTCTCCTTACTATACCTTCCAGGTCATCGTAGCCCAGGACCACGTCTTCCATCTTTCCATCCCTCCCTCTGCTGCACACGGACCTGATGATGGCACCCAGGGTCAGGACCTCCACGCGCACCAGAGAGGACCGGAGGACCCACAGGTCCACGGGGCCCAGCCCGACCACCTGTCCCCACTGCTGACGGCTCACCTCAGTCATCCTGAACCTCACAACCACAAGCACACCGTCACCTTCACACCCTCCAGCTAAAGCTACATCTGCATCCGTCGTGCACCTCTGGAGTTTTGTAACTGCAGCCAAATCAAAGTGTTTCTATTCAACCTTTGTTTCTTTATAATGAATTTAATAATGAACCTGTTTCCTTACTGGTCTTGTATAAAGACAATAAAGTAGGTCATGAATATGAGATGTGAGTTTCCAGATAGTGAAGGTTAGTTTCTACAGTCTATGGTCATATCTCTGAGTTACACTCGTTGTCTTTCTGATTCTTCAGATCACTTTGCGCGCCCTCTGGTGTTCAGGAGCAGAACTGCACAGTGCAAAGTTCATGTCGGAGCTCATAACTTCTAATCAGGACCATTTCATGCTGGCGTTTAGTTTAGAGACTCTGTGACGTTATGAACACATACTACAACAATATACTACTACCACTACTACTACTACTACTACTACTACTACTACTACTACTACTACTAGTACTATTACTACGCGTGTTCTTAGAGCCGTACCACAGACGGTTAAACCCTCACAGCAGACCTTGGTGAGTCAGCTGCCTGCTGACCGTCGTTCACTACAGAGAGCGTGAACTTCGTGTCGAGTCCGTTCTTGGTAATCTACACATTTGACAAACGGTTGATTCTGCTCACGCTCCACCCGTCGCTCACCTCAGGACGGTTTAGTCGATCGAGTCACGTGACGACGCGGATGGAGCAACAGGATGGACTCGTGTCGGCGGATCGCAAAACCCCTCCACGATGAGAAGGGTGCATACCGCCACCTACTGCACCGGGTGTGAAGCGTTCTTCTGACTGGAAACAACACAACTCAAACTGTCTCTAGTGTTCCTGTTGCTCTTAGTAATTATTTAGGATACTGTGTACTTTCTCAACAGATGTAAGATGAAGTTCTGATACTATTTCCTTTCTTTCTTCGTCATACCTCTTGCTATCTGGTAGTACATGTTGTTATTACAGTGTTTGTCCAGTTGGGTGCTTGCTTATTATTACTGTAGAGTGTTTTGGTTTAATCCTTAATGTCCTATTCTCCATCCTTGGGCTCCCGTTCCATATTCCACCAACACCTGCATGTTTCTGAATGCTGTACCGATGTCTCATGAACGCCCACTCTTTCTTCTTCTCTGCTGGGTAAATGCACAGCTGGACTGCTGCTGAGAATGTCTTTTCCTCACAGCGTTTCCTTGACCTCGATGGAAAACGTCATGAGGTTTGGGAAAGATCACAAGGATTTAGGAAAAGACAACTGCTCTTCCACAGTGCTATGTTATTATGGGTTAGGGTCATATTTCAACACTGCTCCCAGAAGATCACACACACCAAAGCTCATGTGCAATATTAATGACACTGTTAAATATCAATATTTCCTGTGTGCAATGATGTGATTTCAACTGTTATTTTACTGTTTAATTATGTATTAAAGGGCTGTCTTTATTTCTTCTTCTTCTTCTTCTTCTACAGCTCTGTCCCCTTGCACTGCAAATATTTATACTTATGTCATGTCAAACGTGGACACCCCGTGGTAAAAGTATCACTTCATGACTAAGGTTGAAATTAGAAAAAAAAGGAATAAAGAATGCTTTTGTCTTTACACCGTGGGCCCGGCGGAGTAAAGACATGACCTTTAGACCAGTACTGCTATCACCAAACTAATTCCTTTTTTTTTTCAAAGTCATTTCTGCTCATGCAGATATGCCAGCAACCATCATCTCACGATCTCATCTCATCAAACAAACATTTAGAAATGAATAGAAATAATGGAAGAATCACAGTAAACAACAGAATTCAGTGAATTAGCGTCCAAACACATTCGAGATGCTTCCACACTTTTCAAGTGAGTTAGGTGATTAATCAGCATCATTTAGGCATATGATCTCTGGAGGTTGGTAAGTATGCTAATCCACCATCTGTATTCATTATTGACCATTATTATTGACTTGGCTTTTCACCTGTAAATGCTTTGTGAATGGGACTGCTGGACTTCTTAAACAGAATTCCTTGGAGTTGAGGAGAGGTCACCCCGGGGTTTCCCTGTAGTGTCAAATGAAAGCATCAAAATGCAAAATGCACCAACTTCACCGACAGTCTACCGAATTATGTAAATTTAAAACTTGCTAGCAAATTGTATCCCGCTTTTGTATTTAATTTTTTTTTTTGCATGTTTTTGCTTTATAAATTTAAATTGCAGTTGGAGAACTTTAAATCAAAGAATGCCTTCCTTACATGGGTGTTAATACGTTATTCATCACTGGCTTAGTGGTTGTTGTTGTTTTTTATCAGCATATTAATCATCCATGAGTCACCCTCACCCTATCATACATGTCAATATATTGACGAGAATAAGTTCAACACATTTCATATTCATTTATTAAATAAAAAATAGACCAATAGACATCTTTTCGGGGAAGACATTGCATGACTTTTTTATTATCTCTCTAGAACATAGTTCAGAAAATGTCAAAAATGCCCTCCCTGAAAAATATACAGATTTGTTCACAGATTTAAAGTGATATCTAGTTATGTATACTGAATATGTCAATACAGATATTACATAAAACATTATAACAGAACTGCTGCTTCATGTCCATTGCCAGATTTTTCACTTTACGTTGTGTAGACCACACATGCTCACCATTTCCTCTGGTTACTCAACTATAAATGCACACTGAATTGCTTAGAACACTGTATATACAATAATGTTGTGCATGTGGCTTCTTCACATTGTGCTTCTAGGATTCCTCCATGAGATGGAGAACCATCAAGTTTGCTGTAGGCTATAACATCAATCAGGAAGCTTTCTTTAGAGAAGTGATATTACTGTTATGCTGGAGCTGCATGGACAGGCAATTGGATAACTGGTCAATTGTTTAGACGGTAGCAAAACAGTTTGTAAAAAACCTTTAATCAATGTCTAACCTTAACTATTAGAGGTCCATGTCTAACCTCAACCATTGGAGGACAATGTCTAACCTCAACCTTTGGAGGACAATGTCTAACCTCAACCGTTGGAGGTCAATATCTAACCTCAACCGTTGGAGGTCAATGTCTAACCTCAACCATTGGAGGACAATGCCTAACCTCAACCGTTGGAGGTCAATGCCTAACCTCAACCGTTGGAGGACAATGTCTAACCTCAACCGTTGGAGGTCAATATCTAACCTCAACCGTTGGAGGTCAATGTCTAACCTCAACCATTGGAGGACAATGCCTAACCTCAACCGTTGGAGGACAATGTCTAACCTCAACCATTGGAGGACAATGCCTAACCTCAACCGTTGGAGGACAATGTCTAACCTCAACTGTTGGAGGACAATGCCTAACCTCAACCGTTGGAGGTCAATGTCTAACCTCAACCGTTGGAGGTCAATGTTTAACCTCAACCATTGGAGGACAATGTCTAACCTCAACCGTTGGAGGTCAATGCCTAACGTCAACCGTTGGAGGTCAATGTCTAACCTCAACCGTTGGTGGTCAATGTCTAACCTTAACCATTAGAGGTCAATGTCTAACCTCAACCGTTGGAGAACAATGCCTAACCTCAACCGTTGGAGGTCAATGTCTAACCTCAACCGTTGGAGGTCAATGTCTAACCTCAACCATTAGAGGTCAATGTCTAACCTCAACCGTTGGAGAACAATGCCTAACCTCAACCGTTGGAAGTCAATGTCTAACCTCAACCATTAGAGGTCAATGTCTAACCTCAACCGTTGGAGAACAATGCCTAACCTCAACCGTTGGAGGTCAATGTCTAACCTCAACCGTTGGAGGTCAATGTCTAACCTCAACCATTGGAGGTCAATGTCTAACCTCAACCATTAGAGGTCAATGTCTAACCTCAACCGTTGGAGAACAATGCCTAACCTCAACCGTTGGAGGTCAATGTCTAACCTCAACCATTAGAGGTCAATGTCTAACCTCAACCGCTGGAGGACAATGCCTAACCTCAACCGTTGGAGGACAATGCCTAACCTCAACCGTTGGAGGACAATGTCTAACCTCAACCGGTGGAGAACAATGCCTAACCTCAACCGGTGGAGGACAATGTCTAACCTCAACCGGTGGAGGACAATGCCTAACCTCAACCGTTAGAGGACAATGTCTAACCTCAACCAGTGGAAGACAATGCCTAACCTCAACCGTTGGAGGACAATGTCTAACCTCAACCGGTGGAGGACAATGCCTAACCTCAACTGTTGGAGGTCAATGTCTAACCTCAACCGTTGGAGGTCAATGCCTAACCTCAACCATTAGAGGACAATGTCTAACCTCAACCGTTGGAGGACAATGTCTAACCTCAACCGTTGGAGGACAATGTCTAACCTCAACCGTTGGAGGACAATGTCTAACCTCAACCGTTGGAGGACAATGTCTAACCTCAACCGTTAGAGGACAATGTCTAACCTCAACCGTTGGAGGTCAATGCCTAACCTCAACCGTTGGAGGTCAATGCCTAACCTCAACCGTTGGAGGACACCTAACCTCAACCATTGGAGGACAATGCCTAACCTCAATCAAAGTCTGCAGGAAGGATTGTACTGTTATTATTACTGTTTGTTGACACTAAATTAGTTGTACTGAAGACACACCCTCTGTGGCCATCACGCCCAAATTAGCAATAAGTAGAAACTAACGCATTAAGTATTTACAAACTGGTTCCTGCCAATAATTTATCTCCCATAGAAAGAGTCTTCTCTTCTCAATATCCCTGCATATCCAGCACAATATGCAGGTTTTTCTAGTATACTGTGAACACGACTTCAGGCTGAGCATAACCAAGTTGGGTTGGGTCATGATGTCACTACTAACCTAAGGCCATGCAGATGTATTACTTGTTATTGTGGCTCCATTAATAGTTCTGTTTAACTCGATTCACAATGACAGTGGTGATTTGCAGCGTGGACGGTATGGTTTACAGCGCTTTGATGGTGGCTGAGCTGGTTGTGTAGGTTTCAGCCGATTAAAAATACCTCAATCTTAAAGTAAATTTTTAAACCAATAAAGATAGCAAGCAAGCCCAAAGCACTGTACATTCAACTTAATATCAACAATCTTAGCCAGCGTTTTTATTTGTAGCTGGAGTCATTCAAATGAATTCATTAAATCAAACACAGACAAATAGAGAGCGAGAGACTAACCTTCATGTGATGTACTTGCAGCTGAGCGCGTACTAAAAGAATAGATATTAGCGTAGAAAGTTTAGGAGCACAATACCAAATGGTCATCATAGGCCTGCACCCCATGAGATGAAATGTTTTCCCCTAGAACTTCTTCCAGTGGAGCCCAAAGAAGGTGACCACACCACAAAAACCACAGGCCGTGACAACTTATTTTGAAAACTAAAGACGAGATTTTCAAAAACAATTTATGTGGATCCATAATCCAAGGAAGCTGAATTCTTCAGATTTTGCAGAACCCCTGACTTTTCCTCTATAATGTCACAACTAACAGCCTTTACACACAGGCGCTGTTAAATGTCAACATATTAACACGAGTACCTTTGCACAGAACACAAATGTTACACGGCAAAACAGGCAGCTGTGTCGGCTCTGAAGAAATGTCTGGCTTCTGGTGAAGAGGATAAACCGCTCTGGCTTGTTTGCATTTCATTAAAGCAGTCACAGTCGACTCGGGCAGAGCGAAGCACAGGATGCAGCGACGGTCTCACAGTCTGCAGCCAGCGAGTCTCTTTTTATGCAGAACGGACATATTAACAAATGTACACTCTAGTGTGCAACATCCCAAACCAGGGTTGAACATTGCACCGTTCAACCCTGACAAAGGCAGCGCAGACCAGACCCACCACTTCTGCTCGACATATACACTGTGTACCTGAGAGAACTCAAAGGAACTCAATGAAACATCTAACAGCAGCCTGCCCAACGCTTCTCTGTGGAAATAGGATC
>NW_027176263.1:16889873-16899873 GCF_023349555.1 Cebidichthys violaceus
CAGGATGTGAGGAACCACACCGAGGTCCAGCATCTTCACACAGTTACTGTCTGACAGAAACACAGCAGGCCAACGGAGACACCTTCAAAACCTGATTACTGTATTACATTACATATACTTCTATATACTGTTACATTACAGATTACTAACATGATTTTGCAATCCCCGCAAGAGCTCTTTGATTTAAATCTGGGTGTGATTGGTCCACTACTGCTGCAGCTACAACCCATCCAGCCGGTAAACAGCACCAACAACGGACCTAACGGTGTTAACCTGAGGGTGGGAGTCACGCTTTCACGACAACACAGTCCTGCCACTGTAGGTCGAGAGGGACAGTATGAGCGCAGTATAGTACTTATTTTACCTACAATGGTACTAATACGCCGTATATAATGAGACATGTCAGACATGTTTTACTAGTACATGTTTCTCAACTAAGTTCAATTTCTTTGGCACAACCGGCTGATAAACAGAATGCCTGGAACCTTCTGGTGTTGCAGCTACAACCGTTGGTTTGTGGACTGCTGTTATGAAGCTTTGAGTTCGACGATTTCGCCGTCGCCATCTTGGATTACGGCCGTCGCCATGTTGTGTTTTCGCAACCGATAAACGGAAGTGACCATATTTGGAATGTGGGGGAGTGACGTAGAGACGCCGTATACGGCTCTGGTAGCAGCACTGACCTGTCAATCACAGTAAGCCCCGCCCCTAAAGCATCCCCTGCTTTATGGTCTGTGTGACTCTAAATGGAGCATAATGTACTAAATGAACATCATGCTGTATTGAAGAAGACTGTAAACTAGAGCTTGAGACGATAAACTCATGTTTACAATGTTTACTGAGGGAATAAATCAAGAGAGAAGTAGAGTCATTTTAGACTAGACTTCTATACAACCAGAGGAGTCGCCCCCTGGTGGACACTAGAGAGAATGCAGCTTTTAACCTTTTAAAAACGAGGCCTATTTGCAGGCCTCAGCTCGAATAAAGATAAGAAATACCTAATTAATTGTATAAAAAAAAAAAAAATAACTTTTTTTATATATTTTTGAGATGAGAAAAATCATGGAACTATCAGAATACATGTTACTGGTTCACATAAGATAAGGATGGAACACAGCAGAACTTGGAAAACTCAAAAGCTCGATCTTGAAAAACAGCACTTTTAGGGTATGGTTTTTTGGAAAGTATGGGTATCCAAGACTTTTAATATGCTGGGCTCTTAGAACAACTGATATAGGCTCTATATACACAGCTATACATAGATACAGTGAAACATTTATGAAATATAGAGCATTTCAAATTAGAAAACTGATCAAATACTCCAATATTTGAATAAAAAAGCATTTTTAAAATTCAAAAACACTCTATATCACTTCTATGTATCACTCATGATGTTCATTGAATCAATAGACCGAAGATTGGACCTTTTTTGAGTGTTTTAAGATCTTTCTATGCCCTTTTTAGTTATTTAGTTTAAGGTCAAATCCTGCTTCGACTCTCTGTTCAGGGCTGTATCTCAGCCCCCCCCTCTCCGATTTTCACCATTGAGACATCCTTCGAACCGTAGGAGCCAATAGAATTGCCTGGAATTGAAAGCTAGATGATTGACAGCACTATTAGCCAATAAAGCTAAAAAAGGTCCAGCTCTGAAATCTGATTTGCTGAGCTTCCAACCCTCCCAAGAATCCGAGGAGTGTCGGAGAGACACGAATCGAACGGATTCACACGGAGCACCAGCAGCTGGACAAACATGCATTGGAAGTACGGAGATATTCCATTTTTTCGCTGAGATTCGACCAAAAGTAAGTACAATATTCGATGAAAGCTGTGTGACTTTTTGTGTTCGAAGCTGAATATCTCTGCGATGGTTTACCGGGGAGAGAAATGGAAACTATGTCCGTAATCTCCGTCAGGCGCTCGTGCTTTTTCATGCTGCATGTTCGTAGGTAGCACGTTGCTAACGGAGTGTAGCAGCCTTTTTCTCCGGTCTGTCCCAGTCATATCGAGTATGATTTATGATATTTTGTTATTTGTTTGCTTGGCTGATGGGAGATGTGTTTGTCTCATGTAGAAGTGACCTAGTTCATGTTGTTCCCAGGACGCTGAGGTTTCTGCAGAACTATAACATCACTATATTCGTTCTTCGTGGGTTCTCTGCCAGTTACTTTTAACACAAAACTCTCTAAGTTTTGATGTACTCTGCGTCCAAATGGGGGACCCTCGGGTGTATCTGGTTTTAATACACTTCCGCATTAGCTTCACTCGGCAGAACCAGAGGTTGCCGCCTGGTCCCTTCACAAACCTGTGATCGACGTCGCAGAGATCTGTATTCTTGAATAAAGAGAAAATATATCTCACCGTTCCTGGCGAAGTTGGCGATGGCCAGGGCTCCGGACAGCTGCAGCTGGGTGTTGTGGCTCTGCAGCCATGACAGAACATCCTGGTACACCAGACCTGATCCCTCACCAAAACACTTCTGCATGGACTCATCTGACACACAGACACGGACACACATATCTGTGTTTTAAACAAGATCTTAACAATCCTCACAAACGGCAGCTCTGACGTTACTTTCCCTGTATAATAAGATATTGTATTATATGGGTGATTTGCTGCATATTAATGAGGTCACGTTGTCTCGATAAATAAGGCTGAAAGGAGTCCTAACACTGCAAACAACCTGCTTGGCTGGCCAGCCCCTAGCTGCTCCATTGCCCATTGGGCCGGTGCCCGGGGGCCCCTGACCCCTAGAGGGCTCCGAAACTGTGGCTTCCTGTTTTATTTTTTAGCAAAGGGTCAGTAGTGAAGAAGGGGCTCGACGAGACAACACAGCTTTCAGGGTTTTATTTTGAGGCTGTCGCTACAGCCAGCTGTGTACTAATACCACAAAGGAGTTACTCTACTGCAACAGGAACCCGAACAGGAAGTTTAAAGCTGTAACATGAACATGAACATCTGAAACCACCGATGAGCGTCTATGGAGCAGAGCCGGTAGCTGTTGGACCCTGTAGAGCCGGACCGTGCTACGCTACGATTGGTCAGTCTGCATTCGAAGGGTGGGGTTTAGCGAAGGGTTCATTCTGATTATTTAGGCTCTAGTGTAAGCTGAAGGATGATATGATTCATTAATAGTGGAAAAGATATATTTTTAGTTGTGTTCTGCTCTATCTGAGATGCAATGATGGAGGACAGGACAACGGCTAGAGCCATTAGAACTGGCCAATCACAGCTGAATTAAGCTGAATGTTAATTACATGCATAGAGTTGAAGGATCAGGTGAACGAGGTGAAAGACGGACAGAGAGGAAGCCAAATAAGGAAATGGATACCAACACCCAGAGCTGTGCCACAAGCTGCTGTCACCTCCTGCATCACTCACCTCCCAAAAGCAGGGACACGATGAGGTTGGAGGCGATCTTGATGCTGCACAGGTCGTGTGGGTCAGAACCTCCCTGCAGACCCTGAATCATCTCTGACAACGCCTCCGGTACTCCGGACTCTGCAAACTGCAGCTTCAGCGTATCTGGTGGTCCAACACAATTTATTGCGTCATTATCATCAAAGCGAACATTGCCTTCCGATAAAGTACGACTAATTGAATAAAAATGAATTAATTCATCGTCGAGGTGAAGAGGTGTGTGCTGAAAGTTGATACAGAGGAGAATTAATATTCGAATGCATTATAGAATGCCCCAGACCCTTATTGCATTATATTCCATTCCATCTTTATAATATATATATATATTATATTATATCTATATTTTAAATTGTCACCTGTCACTTTGCCATATCAAGTCGTACTTCTATCTACAAGTCTTCCCTCTTCTTACTGTGGCCTCCTCTCTGTCTTACCGCTCTCGCCCAGTGAGCCCAATATCTCGAGGATGATGTGTCGGCGCTCTGCGTCCGGCGCCCGTTTCAGCTGAAAGGTCAGAATGCCGGCCACATCCAGCTCAGTCAGCGCCTCCCTCGCAGAGTCTGCAAACATAGCGCTCTGATTTTACACAGCGGCTTTTTGAAACGGTGAACTTCCCGCTCTCTGCTTAATAAAGGTCTCGTTAACGAGAGACACCCCGGGAGAAAAACATTGTTATTTATGCACAATACATTTTTTTGATGACATGCTTTGGTCTCTGGTGACATCACTGGATGAGCTCATTGTTCCTTCTCTTCCGTGATGAAATCAGTGACGAACAACCCGTGATCTGTGTGTGTCTCTTCGCTCTTCTTACTGATTTCTCGTGGCGCTGTGCACAAACAGTGCGTGTTCGTGACGTCGCCTGTGAGCAGCTTAGTTTCAAACGGCTGACGAGTACGAGGAGAACATGTAAACACAACCCGGAGGTGAAGCTACAGCTGTGAGGGACGTGTCTAAATACTGAGACGGTGCGGCTCATAAATAATGAATTACTAAGATAAAAACAATTGCTATATAATCACCCATGTCAGCCAGGTTACAGAGGGCCAGCAGGCAGACATTGACCAGGGGCTCGTTCTCTGGATACTCCCTGATAATGGACACCAGTCTGGGGATTACACCGCTCTGGACTAGCTGGTCCTGTTGGGATGCTGGGCGGGAGGTCAAAGAGAGGGAGAGAGAGAGAGAGAGAGAGAGAGGAAGTGGTTAAAGTCACACATCCTGTATGGATTGTTTTCATTATTTAGTTTAACATTTAATAATCATAATTAAGTCTCTGTAGCCTTCAGAAGAAGGCGGCCTCTGCCTCACATGCACCCTGTTCATCCTCAGTGAACTGACTGAGTCAGCGATGTCAGACCAACTCACAGCTGTCGAAGCAGATGCGTCCGATGGCCCTGCCGGTGTTCAGCAGCATCTCCTGGTTGTCGCTGCTCAGATGGGGAACCAGCACCTTCACCAGGCCCGCCTCGATGCACGGCTCCCTGACTGCAGCTGCAACACACACAAGGAGGACTTCACCTCGTGAAATGCCCCCTCAAAGAAAGTCCCTTCAATCGGAGTTGTAGGTGAGACCACGCCCAGCTGGGACGCAGTCAGGTGATGCCACCCGTTTGGTTTACGGACTGATACATGTAACATGTCATACCTTTATATTGTACTGTATTGCTCATCATTTTGCAGACATTCGTTCAACATTGCTCTGTTATTCAGCCTGAGCGCTGCTTCTTCCTAGTTTACCACAACAGCACCACGAATCTTGTGGAAAAGTTAGTCAAGGGGCAAAAAAGAAACAACGTTTTTTTGACTGTAATTACTCACAAAAGGCATGTCATTTGGGAAGTCATTCATTTGTGTACGAGATGTATGCAGCATGGAAGAGAAGTCCTCAGAGAGATGGACATTTGTCCAGAGTCTTCCTCGGTTGTGTTTACTGTTGCCTCTCTCTCACTCTTCCTCTCTGTCCCTCCTTTCAGCCACATCCACACTTCCCCAGGCCTCTTCATTGACATGTTGCTACTCAAACTCTTTGAACCACTCCCCAATGCCCAGGACCCCCACTTGTCCATGCACTAGAACACTAAAGCTGACTGCTTGCATGTGAAGACCTTCCTGGCAATAAACCAGATTCTTATTCTGGAAGTTCTAGAGCAGAAGCTAAATGGACCTTTTGTCAACAATATTGGGGCATTAAAGAGAAGATATTACACAAGAACATAACGACTGTTGCTCAGGTGTGTGTGTGTGTGTGTGTGTGTGTGTGTGTGTGTGTGTGTGAATGGGTGAATGTTGACATGTGGTCTACAGCGCCTGTATAAGGGGCTACACGAATGCAAGTCCATCCACCTCTTAGCACCACAACAGTAACAGTATCCCACCTTCTCGGGCCATCTCCGCCACCACCAGAGCCACCTGGCAGCTCAGGCAGCTTCTGCTCCGTAAGGCCTGAGCCAGTGAGGGTAGAATCCCACTTCTGGCGATCTCGACAGCAGCATCCTTCTCTGTGGACACACACACACATTTATTTGTTCAGAAGGAAACGACAGGATATGGAATCCCAGCACACAAATGTCTTCTAGTTCACACAATAAAGTCCAGATGTGACTCAGACTGTGATGATTACAAATACACCAGAACAGATGTTTTGTGATGGCCTCCTGACATTTCCTCTACTGCCACCATCAGACATTACTTTCTCAGCAGCCTAACAGACAGAGTGAGCCACGATGTCTTTGTCTTTGCCGTGTCATGAGGTCAGGGTAGGCCAATCAGAGGCAGAGCAGGACGGGTCGTGTCATCGCCACTCTCTAGGCCGGAGTCATCTACACTTGGTGCATGTTCAGTCGTTTAAAAAACAGTTCAGGCTGGTTGTGGAATAACTCGTAGTAAATAGTAGATCTACAAGTGGACAGAAGAACAGTTAGGACCACGGGTTTTGGGCAGCAAGCTTCAAGCAGGTCTACCTGAACTGCACCAACTTCCACTCCAACCATAAACTCGTCTTTTGGAGACGCCCGTCGCCTCGCACACCTCAACCACGGCCAGCAGCAGACCAATCACAGGACGCCGATTGGTCTGAACCCCTGTGGCATTACTTGAAACCTGACACGGTGGATTCTTTGTGCGATCTGTGTTGAAGCACAATGCTGTCTCTTCCTGCTGTGAGGGGGCGCACTCAACACATCATTTCCTGTCCAATGTGGCGCATTCGTGTATGCGGGGGGGGGGGGGGGGGGTGTGTACAGTACCCTTCCACCCACCTGGGCTACACAACTCAGCAAGCAGGGCTACGGATCTAATGTGCAGGCAGGATGGAACAAAGAGAACCGAAGAAACGAGAATGTATCTGGCGAGTGTGCAACCTGTAATCACAGGGCAGAAAACTCATCGATAGCTGTGTGGAAGGTGTGTGTGTGTGTGTGTGTGTGTGTGTGTGTGTGTGTGTGTGTGTGTGTGTACAGGTGCGTCACATGACTTACTCTTTTCCAGAAGAGCAGCCAGCATTGTGTCCAGATGAGGCTTGAGCTCCTCTTCAATCAGCTCTGTACTCACACTGATAGCGTTTAGGGCCTCGCTTAGAGAGTCTGCAACACACACACACACACACACACACACACACACACACACACACACACACACACACACACACACACACATACATACATACATATACATCATCACCAACAACAACAACAAAAATGTTTAAAAAAAGTTAAGAAAACAGCAGATTTAAAAGCCTTCCTTATCCTTACAGAACCATTTTTATTTCACTTTACATTTCTCCTAGATCCACCACAAGTTAGCATTACATAATGCCTCATTTGCATATTTAAACATACATTTTCAGAAAATGTGTAAAACAAAAAGCAGCTGTCTTAATGTGAGTTATCGTCTTGGCCTAACGTCTCCTGTCACTGTGCGTTGGGCTGAAGTGTACAGTTCTACATGACGTTGATCAGGATCTTTATCAGAGCCAAGCCAGCCGTCTTTAACAGATTATGATAGACCATACAAAGCCTATTTCTGTGCTCTATGGATGCCATCTGTCACCAACAACACAATATCATGCTTCATTAAAGCACTGGAACATGTTTTTGTTTGTGCTGGGCATGAAAAGAAGCTTCAAGACAGTATCCCTCCACTATCTCCATGGATCCTACATATATATATATATATATATATATATATATAAATAAATAAAACACTGAAGACATTAACCAAACACCACATGTGAGGAAAGCTGTGACGCAGGAGCAGTTAAAGTGGATTCACTCTAACCGTTCTAAAGTAGGCGTGTCATAGCGTACCATAGAGAGGCACAGCTATGAAACGCTGCACAGCAGGCTGGTGACGCCATGTACATGTTCTATTTTTATTCTATGTATCATTTAATGTGGAACGCACTTTGTGCTTAAGCGTGAAAAGTGCAACATAAATACGATTATAGTTCCGACTACTCGTCTCTCCTCTCTCAAATGAATCAGTGAAACAATAACTTCAGAGATTTCTTAAACCAATCACTGCAGAGAGATGAGACGTAGCGCGCCACTAGCAGCCCGCCCTTAATGATGTCACGAGGTCACGCCATCGTATCGTCATCACTAGTTATCATCGTTGTATTTCTGGCTTTTTGCTTTCCTGTCTGTTCGTCACGTCCATACAGAAGCAGAGAATTGCAGAAGACGTTTGGAAATCATCACTGGACCGACGCAAAGCCGCGCCCTTCATTAGAGAGTCTTGACCAATCACAGACCGGCATGAACAAGCAGGACTGCATGAAGAGGTCTAAGGAGGACAGCAGGAGCCCGTCCTCCTCTGATCTTTTGACCGTCCTGCAGTGCTGCTGTTGGAACATATTGATAACAATAATAGATTAGCTTCCCAAGAATAGAGACAATATTTTATAAATCAAGCTGAGAATAGGTAATGCTTTATTTCAACCAATTACTCTTTTTTTTGTAATTTGATCTTCGTCTTGCTTCTCAAAAACAGAGGAGGGAGAACCTCGTCTGCCTCCATGGACCAGAATCTTCTGACCCGATGCTCTCTTCTAATAATTGCTTCTATTGTTTCTGTTTTTACCATGTAAAGTGTCTTTGAGTGCCTTTTAAAGCGCTATAGAAATAAAATGTATTATTATTATTATTATTAAGACAAATGCTACATTTTCAGCCCCTCTAGTTGTCTCTAGAGGAGTTACAGACTTTTAATATTGTCGCTGGTCGTACTCAGTTGAATATAATAAAAAATAAACCATCCTAGTATCCAGGATGCGTTCACCTTGATCAACGCTTTACCAACGCGACCTATATCCAGGGTCAACATTCAGCATCAACACAGGAAGTAGTGTGCACTTAAAGAAAGCAGCGCGATCTTACTGAACTCTGTGAAATCACCAAAACCTCTGAACGGCGTGACGTGTCCGTCACCGCGGAAACAATTTAGGCTTCTGAACAAAACGGCCTCGCTAGGTTCAGGAGAGGACAGATCAAGGCTTGGGTTGAAACAACTTCAGCAAGTCTTCGTTGACCTTTGGTGCCACATGGGACGCAGACTCTTGGGTAAAAGGTAACAGAAAGAGGGAATCATGTTTTCAAAGAAGCTGATCCAGGGTTAGGTGGACTTCTCCGACGTTGATGTTCTTGTATGGTGGGGGCTGAATTAGGGCCAGTCGACCTGAGACAGCTAGGATACTTCTTCCACTGCTGACATGGAATAAAGCTCGAGCACAAACCTTGAGTTATTGAAACAAATGCACATTCAATACAAGGCATCACACACACTACAAGGCATCACACACACTACAAGGCATCACACACACTACAAGCAAACATACACACAAACACAGAGGGGAGAGACCTGCAGATGGTAATCACCTAAGAGCTAATCCTTTGTAAGTCGAGTGAAAATAGCCTGAGTGGAGAGGCTGATACGCAGGCTGCTATACGTCAGGATCTAACCCCGTGTCCTGTGTGTGTGTGTGTGTGTGTGTGTGTGTGTGTGTGTGTGTGTCAAGACAGCAGGCCAGCATTTTACTAATCAGAGTCCCCAGGGTGCTTATTACAGACGCCTCCACTACAGCACATGTTTCCACATACACAAACATACATGCATGCACTTACATAAACATACGCGCGTGTAAGTATGTTAACGGTAGATGCAATATCAGGGAGCGCTGCACAATCTATTCATACAACAGTCCAGAGATAAGTCCCGCCTCTTGTTATCATGCTTGTTGTGTCGAGCGCTGCTCAGACTTGGTGAGGCCGTGTCAGAGAGCTGATCCACCTCTGTGACCCAATTTCAAAGCCTCAGATCAGCAGTTCAACACACCTTGAAAAATCAGGGTTGTGCTCGACCACCGAGTGCAGCATCCTCCGGAGGTGTTCAGGGATGCATTGTGTTCACAACGAACACAAGAGTAAATGTGTTTTCAATGATCGCCACTGAGGAGAGGAGGCAGCTGTTAGCCAGTTAGTAAGTTAAGCAACTAGCAAGACAGCAGCACCAAAGCTTGTCCAAATGGCTAGTCAAGAGTCAAGGGCAGACTTAAAATCCATACAATTAAACATGAAAATCCATA